>NC_141766.1:12618568-12919818 GCF_982258835.1 Parasteatoda tepidariorum | reverse complement strand
CTTAAGAAAAAATAATTTTCAATCTACCCCTATCCAGTAATTTCGAGTTTAAGTTTGTTACGTAAAAGAGTGAAAATTCAAAAATTTTCTAATTTCTAACGCTTTTATTATAAACGCACTCGAAAAAAGTAAAGGGTTGTTTTATTTATGTAACCATATTGTAAAATAAATAAATAAATAAATAAATTTATTTTTCTTAGATCTAATTTTTAAAAATCTTCTGAGTCATATTATGCTTTTAAAGTAATTCGGGAGAATCATATAATGCTCCATTGTAGGGCACCCTAATTTGTCTATAATTATTTCACTTGGTGTGGTAGTATATTATATTAATAAATAAAATCTGAACTAGCATTAAGAAAGAGAAATATAGGGTATTATATCTGAACAAAACATGAGCTAACACTATTATTATAAACATGCTAAAAAAATAATTAAAGGAATATTTTATTTATGTTACAATTTAGCTTTTAAAGTAATTTCTGCTGTTTGTCAGGGGACCATGTATACCCCACTGTGCACCCTCTCATTTTTCTTATAAATATTTTGTCGGTATGGTAGTATATCATAATATAATATCTGTCCAAGTTTATAGGTTAATATTAAGGGTAAATATGGGGCCTTATATATATACAGTAAATGAGCTAGCATTTTCTTACTTCTTACGTTTTTATTATAAACGCACTTAAAATAAATAAGTAAAGGAATATTTTATGTACGTTACCATATTGTAAAATAAATATATAAAAAAAAATTATTTTTCTTAAATTTATTTTTTTTTATTATAAAAAAATTATTTTTCTTAAATTTATTTTTTTTTATTATAAAAAAATTATTTTTCTTAAATTTATTTTTCATAAAATTATTTTTAGGAAATTGACCTCCACCGGATTTGTTGCTTCCAACTACTTATTTCTACAATCTACATGCTTAACTGGGTATTACTGCATTCAGCACCCCCTAATTTGTCTATAATTATTTTGCTTGTTGTGGTAGTATATTACATATAGAATAATATATCTGAACGAGTTACAAAATTACAGGTTAATATCAAGTGATATCTGTGGCATTATATATATTCAGAAGATGAACAAACATTTTCTTATTTCTAACGCTTTTATTAAAAGCTCACCTAAAATAAAGTAAGTAAAGGAATATTTTATTTACATTACCATGTTATAAAATAAATAAAAATAAATTATTTTTCTTAAATATAATTTTTAAAAGTTATTCGCAGCCGGGATTTGAACCACGGGCCCTCGGGATTAGCCAATTGATGTTTCAAACCACTTATTGCTGCACGTTTAACCGTGAACCAAACTTATACCAAGATTGGTAAATAATTTCCGTGGTTTGTCGAGGGAACCATATTATGCACCATTTGGTGCCCCTAATTTCTCTGTTATTATATCTTTTTGATATAATTTCTGATCGAGCTTCAAAATTATAGGCTAATATTAAGGGAAAATATAGCTTATAATATAACTTAAATAAATCTTAGCCAAAGGAAAAATCTTAACAAGTTTTTATGATTGATTTTTTCCCATGGAAAATATTTCAAACCAAAATACAAATTTACTATAAATTGAATTATTTCATAACATGCAAATTCAAATCAAGAGTTCTTTTGCTGTTGGAGAGGAGTAAATGAGCAATAAATGGGAAAGAAGATAAAAAAAAAATATTGATAAAATGTTATTATTTTTATAAGAAACATATACCGTAAACCGGGGCGAGTCTACCCATTTTTTCAATTTGTCAACTTTCAAGTGGTCAAACTTTTTTAAATATTAAAGAAAAAAGGCTTTTAATAGGTGTTTCAGAATTGCTATTTATCCCTCTTTAAAGCCGTGAAATCGATTTTAGAAAATATTAACAGTTACGCTGTTACTGTATATTTTTATAGAACTGCTGACAAATCTCTCGTATGGGGCGAGTCTACCCATTCTACTAAAATGAATGTTAACATTGTAAATAATCAAATTTTACTATTAAATTGTTATTTTAGTTACTATATAGGATATTTATGAAGTAAAAATTCATAACTTAATTATAAATTCCATTTTTTTATTCATAAAATAACACAAATTGAGTATTTGATCGATTATCACATTTTGATCAAAGTTTTGTTTTTATAATCATTAACATTATAAAATAAAAAAATTTTCTGATTATTGTTGATAAAAATAAATTAAAATTAATATAAATTTACAATTAAATAATTAATAAATAATAATAATTAAGGATTATTAACAAAATCGAAATTCAAACATTGGGAATCATGAAAAATCATTTTCCCATTCTTTTGGGAGGTAATAATAATTTATAAATAATAATTTATTTAACTTGCATTAAATAAAAAAAGTTAATTTTGTAATATAAAAATTGAAAAATTAGGTAAAATGAATTTATATTTACATTTATATTTAACCTATAAATTTTCTTATTAATGATAAATTTATCAATGCAGAATTAAAATAATATACTCAAATTCATTTAAAATGACTTAATTTTAATATAAACAAAGTTCTAAATTATATTATTATGCTTTATTAAAGCTAAATACGAATGGGTAGACTCGCCCCTCGAATTCTGGCTTTTTGTTTACAACAGCAAAACTTACATTCTTTTTGTTTTTTTTCATATAAAATTAATGTAATCTTAGTCTTAGATAAGTTTATCACTTAACCAAAGTGAAAATAGTAATAATAATAATATACTTACGGAGCACCAGCTAAAAGTTTGCTGATTTTCAATACGAATCTCTCAAAAAACGTTTGAACAGGTCGGTTAAAAAGACACCAAATAAATAAAAACGGATCAAACTACTACAGCGCCATCTTCCTTAGAGTCTGAACTAAGTCCTCAGTCGGTAAAAAAATTTTTATTTGCAATTTAAAGTAGTGAAAATTAAATAAAACTAAAATGGGTAGACTCGCCCCTGGATGGGTAGACTCGCCCCTGGATGGGTAGACTCGCCCCTGGATGGGTAGACTCGCCCCGGTTTACGGTAAATATGTTGGGTTTAATTTTTGATAACTTCTTAAAATAGAGGAGTAACATAAGGATAAACCTGAAGCAACCTTGTGTTATTATTACGTTACTGTATGTTTTGTCACGAAAAAATAAAATTTCTGCAAAAATAGTTGTTTGTTAACATCTACCACTTAATCTTGCTATTGTCGGAGCTAATAGAGTCAACTGGACTGTAACGTTTGGTTTTTCTTTATTGAATGAAGGCGGGTTGACACGATCAAAGTACTTTGATCAAAGTAGGCGCGCGCAATCAAAGTAAGTCATAAAAGTAAATAAAACAAAAATGGGAACCGCGAAATTTTAGGGAAAAGGGAAAATGCGAAGGGGAAAAAAAGTCACGCACTGTTGTTGAGAGTATGATATATCAAATAAATAATCTCGGCCTCTGTGTTCTTAAAATTCATTCGAATTTTAAAATTATTTAATGAAGTTTAAAAAATAAAATCATATTTTATTAGACACTGATATAGGTACTTTAACCAACCATGTGATTATATTAATGAAAAGAGGAAAATATTTGCTTTTGAAATTAAATAAATATATAAAATGTTGCCTGTATTTGTAATTGTCTCTCACTTTGATGTGACCAGGGACTAATATAGGGGATAAGGACATTTAACTTTCCCGGGGGGGTTTTAGAAAAGCAACACGCTTTTGACAGACCGGTTTTACGCACAAAAAGTGGCGTTCGCGTCGTCGTAGTGATTATTTTCCGACATCCCCGCCGTACCTTTGCATTGCGCGTAATCAGTGTTGATCATTAAAAAGCAATTTAATTTAAATTCTAAAACTTTTTCATTTCCGTAAACCAGTATATTATTTTGTATATTGCTTAAAGATGTCTATTCATTACTCATAATTTATTTGTTTGTTTATTGAAGCTTTAAAAGCAGAGATCATTCAGATTACGAGCAATTATATACTATAGTTTCGGTTTTGTTTAGTTTTGGTTTTCAGAACTTAGATTAATTAAAACCGAAGGAAGGATATTTACTTATCCATAGTTATTAGTTTGAAGCGTCTGGTTCTATTATAACTGAAGTATAGATGCTTATATTAGCATTTTTTTATATTTAAAAATATGATTTAACAGAAGGAGTTCGAAACTAAAATCCTTTGAATTTTATAAGTTTACTATTATTGTTTTAAAATCGTAATCATTAAAAATGCACATCAATGACACATTTTTTTAAAGCCATGCAACCGTAAATTTGTTAAATTTTCCGATGAGAATTAAAAATAAAAATCTTTTTCATGAAAATAATTATTCGTAGTATTTATTATGAACTCGATTGTATTATCTATTAATTTCCGATCTTTATTAATGCCTTTGCACAAATAATTATTCAAATTATTATAATATATATATATATATATCAGTATCAAAATCTCCCAATTCATTACTTAATGTCCGCGTAAGACTATGTACCTTGCTAATTAATTGCCCACAATCAAATGCTCTTCATTTTGTTTTGATTTACAAGGAATATAGATAAAATAATTCATAATTTATGTAAATATTTAAACATTGCTGCCTTTATGAATGTTTTTTTTTAAGAAAACAATCATATTTTGCGTTACACGTAAAGGGAAACCACGAAAATATCTTTCAGATTGCTTGACGCTTAAGGAGTTCCAGCGAAATGCTCAGTAATCGTAATGAATTTTTTTTATATAATAAATAATTTTTTTAGCGTCTTTGACATACAGTCAATTATTTCGGTGAATATAGCGAGATGCTCTTCATATTTTTTGTAATTTTTAACTCATTCCAAAAATCAAAGTAACGTGCAATTTAAATATCGGCGTAAAACAATGTTTATAAAAGCTATAAAAATAATTTATTTTAACCAAGATTAAGTTGAAATTAAAGTAATAAAATTTTGCGTTACACGCAAAGGAAAACCTAGAAAATGTTTTTCAGATTGCTTGGCGGTAATAGGATTTCAACTATATGTTCATCTTTATCTCAATGAAATTATTTTTTTATAAGCAGCCATTTTTTATTATTAATCAGGCCTAGCCGTTGTGGTTCAGAAGATCAGGAGTCTCCTTGAAGTCAGGCTAACCGTGGGATGTTTTCCTCAAAATGTAACGTAAATGCGGGCTAGTTCCATCAAGAAGTCCAATATGGAGGCAAATTTCTCTCAATACTTTATAAAGGACTCTCCCTGTCTTTTGGATATGATTTAAAATTGAATTTACGGAGTTAAACATGAGTAGGCGTAAGCACATAATTAGGTCGGCTGTTCGACGACGGTTATAAAATTATGAAATAGATAAGGTATCAACTTGCTGAATATAAACGAAAAGCTCTTCTTTTTAACTCAACCAGTAAAACAAAATAAGCCACAATTTAAGTATCGAATTACAATTATATACTTATGAAAGTTATAAAAATAATCTATTTTATTAAAGTTATAAAAGAAAGTTATAAAAATAATCTATAGTTATAAAATAATCTATTATTGATAATTTATAAAATTAAATTATCAAATTTGCGTTACATGCTAAAGAAAACTACAAATGCGTTTTTCAGATTGTTTTTATCGGTAATAGGTATTCCAGCTAAATGCTCATTATCTAAAAGAAGTTATTTTTAAATAATCAATAATTTTTTTTCTTCCCATCCTTGATAGGTGGCTTAACATCTTTGTGAATATAAGGAAACGTCCTTATTATTTTTAATTCAACCCAGAAATCAAAATTACTCATAAGTTACTTGGAGTACAATCATAATCATTAAAGTTATGAAAATAACTTATTTCAATTAAGGCTAAATAGAAATAATCACATTTTGCGTTACATGCAAGGAAAAACGGCAAAAAAGTCTTTTAGATTGCTGAACGGTAATAGGATTCTAGCTAAATGTTCATTATCGCAATGAATTATTTTTTCAACAATTAATTTTTTTTATCATCCTTGAGAGACTAATTGTCATATTAGTTGATGTTGTGAAACACTTTTTACTTTTAACACGACCCAGAAATCAAAGTACCTTGCAATTTAAATATCAGAGTAAAATCATGTTTATAAAAGCTTTTGTAGTAACCTATATTGTATTTAAAATTAAATTAAAATTTAGACAAATCAAATGTTGCGTTAAATGCAAAGGAAAACCACGAAAAAATCTTTTAGATAACTGAACAATAATAACATTACAGCTGTATGTTCATTATCGCAATGAATTATTTTTTTAACCATTAATTTTCTTATCATCCTTGACAGACAAATTGTCATCTTAGTGGATGTTGTGAAATACTTTTTTTTATATTTTTAACTTTTAACACGACCCAGATATCAAAGTAACTTGCAATTTAAATATCAGAGTAAAATCATGTTTATAAAAGCTTTTGTAGTAACCTATATATTATTTAAAATTAAATTAAAATTTAGACAAATCAAATGTTGCGTTAAATGCAAGGAAAACCACGAAGAAATCTTTTAGATAACTGAACAATAATAACGTTACAGCTGTATGTTCATTATCGCAATGAATTATTTTTTTAACCATTAATTTTTTTATCATCCTTGACAGACAATTTCTCATCTTAGTGGATGTTGTGAAATACTTTTCTTATATTTTTAACTTTTAACACGACCCAGATATCAAAGTACCTTGTTATTGAAATAGAGGAGTAAAATCGTACTTTGAAAAACTTTTTGAATGAAAATAATTAGAATTTCCATTACACACAAATGAAAACCAAGAAAACGCTTTACTAGCAAACTACACTGGTTATCATAAATTAAGGAAAATTCACAAAAATCGCGATAACTCAAGAAATTACACATGGAATTTTATGAAACTTACCCACAATATACAACACATAGTAAGGTATTAAACAACATAAAAAGAAATTATCAGACATTAATAGTAGTATAGAAATTAGCACATGTATAAAATAAACAAATTGGAAGTATCGGTTTGCAATAGAAAAAGTACCTTTAATATGGAATATGATTGCCTCTAGAAGCAATACAGCACAAACAGCGATGTGTGATGCTTTCAATTATGCGGTCTATCAGTTCAATAGGAAGTGAGAGCCATTGCTCTTGTAAAGCAGTTGCAAGCGTGGCAAGGGTCTGAGGGGGCGGATTGATGGCAGATACACGCCTCCCTAGAGCATCCCAAACGTGCTCGATAGGATTCAAGTCCGGGGATCGAGCTGGCCACTCCATGCGAGTAATTGTTTCCTGTTGAAGATAATCATCAACAATGCGAGCTCTGTGTGGTCTTGCATTATCGTCCTGTAACAGGAAGCAATCACCAATTGCCCCGGCATATGGGCGCACATAAGCATCAAGGATGTTGTCTCGATAAACCTGAGCATTCACGGTTCCCCTTGGAAAGACATGGAGGTATGTGCGCCCTCCTAAGGATATGCCTCCCCAAACACAGACACTGCCTCTTCCGTATGCATCTCTTTCACGGATGTTTGATGGATGATAACGGGTCCCAGGTTCTCTCCATATCAAATAACGTCTACTGTCACTTTCTAGACTAAACCTGGACTCATCCGTAAAGAGAACAGGCCTCCATTGATCTGACGTCCAGTGGACATGTTGTCGGGCCCACTGCAAACGGTCTCTCCTATGGCGTGATGTGAGCGGCACGCAAATGGCTGGTCGTCTCGCATACAGACCACCTTCGTGGAGCCTTCTGCGCACAGTTGACGTTGACACCAACCTTCCGGTGGCTGCAGCAAGAGAGGATCTAAGATGTGTCGGAGTAGCGGTTCTATTCCTGCGTGCACTTAATGTCAAATATCGGTCATCGGCACTGGTCGTAACAGTTGGTCGTCCTTGACTGAACCTCCTAGATGCCGAATCTGTGGTTTGAAATTGCCTCCAAAGTCTATGAACCACAGATGGACTCACATTTAGCCATCTGGCCACTTCTGATTGACTCTGCCCTGCCTCTAGTCTCCCGATGGCTCTCCATCGTAGTTCTTCAGGCAAATGATGCCTAGAGGTCATTATTACGAATTGGCTATCTCAGATTTTCAATGTCGCAATCACAGTAAAATTTGTGTGCTTTCTCTCAAACTTGGACTTTTATGCTCCAGGCAGATGACGTAAGCCGAGTGCAGCGCCACTAATTTGCATATTGCAATTTTACTCAGCTACTCTTAGTGGACAACATATGCAAATTTTGCACGGTTTGGCTTACTTTTGAAAGAGTTATCGCTATTTTTGTGATTTTTCCTTAATTTATGATAACCAGTGTAATTGTACGCTAACAGGCTAGCTTGGAATGTTTACTAAAATGTTCTTTATGTTATTTATTTATTTATTTTTTGTAAGTACATAAATTGTGTGTTTTATTTTATTTCAAATATTTGAATTTCAGAATGATATAAAGAATTAAATTTTAAAAACATATTAGTTTTTTTTTTTTTTTAATTTTAAAATTTACGAATTATAAATCTTTAAAAAAATCTGGAAAAAAAATGTGTCATAAAATTTGCGAATTTCAGATTTTTCTGGCAAAGAGACTGAATGTTATCAATTATTATTAATCATTACAACTTATAAAAATCAAATAAAAAAAGAACAAATTATGTACAGCTGCAATAAACAAGCACCGCAGTTCACTAGAGGGCGTGGATATAGAGTACAAACTAGTTACTAGACCAGTGATGTCAACGTTCACCGTGACGTCCGTTTGGTCGAGTGATTGATCTTTCTGGATGTGACGTAATTTACTTTGATGGGTGTTCAACTTTAATTTCTACTTTGATTCAAACAGCGATAATTGTGCCAATTGTGGGTATCGGTAATTGATTGTTATCCATGACGTATTTTTCAAAGAGGATTCTAAAAATGATAAGGGTCAATTTCAAAGATGCGTTAAATAGAATTTTTCCAGTTTCGTGGGGTGAGAAAGCTCGATCCTAACTTCACGTTCGCGGTTACAATCAAGTTAATCACAGAAAAAATTCAAAATAATTATTTCTCAAGCCCATTCTCACTGTATACAAAATAGCAGGTGAATTTGGAGGGTAACATAAAGCGAAATTTTGAATATTGTGCTAGCGATCTCTGAGGAACCATTTCCATTACATTCTGTACAATACTTGTGCTAGTAGTCCCGCTGTGGACTGATCGTAAAGACACAGTTTCCAGTAGAATACCACAATCAAGCATCACTGGCTGCGGTCATCAAACGGGTGGACTGACCACTTTGAGCAGCCTGCGTAGGGACCCAGGGCAAGCGGTATTGGTCCTCGTTAAACTGTTCTACTGTAAAGTGCTTGACTTCGCGAGTAGATCGTCGGGCTACTAAAGCAGGGGAGCCATTCCCTCTGTGGAGGATCAAAATTTCGATGGTATGTCTACGGATCATCCTCAGGAATGTTTCCCAGACCGTCGCCAGTAGCCCATTGTGCAGCTGTTGTGCGACGTAAATAAAGCACACAAGTGCTGATAGTTTTTCCATATTTCTTTCTTATTTAGTTTCTGATGCGGGTTTCACACTTAGAATGCAAAGGGCACAGGAGTCGAATTATCTTTTGTTGGTATTAGCATGTGTATTTTTCCATCTGTATGTCTTTTCTTTCTCCAATAAATGGTCTACCTTGGTGGCTATTATAATTTTATTCAAAATTTAAAAAAATGTATGCAAAAATTAGAATATCAAAACCAGTTTGATTGCTTTTGAAGCACCCAATTAATTTAAATAATTAATTTAATTATTTAAATTAATTGGGTTAAAATAGTTTTAAATATTTAAAAAATCGTTTTTATTTAAAAAAAATTTAAAAAGTCGGAAAACAAAAATATATATTACATTTTTTTATTGTTTTTGCTTTCCGGCTTTTTAATTTATTCTTTTTAATAAAAAAATTTTTTTTTTCATTTAATAGCTTCTTTTTTCATGAATTTTTATTATATTTTTCTCTCTGTATTTTTGATGCAATTTATTAATTCTATGTACTAGCAACTTTTGTGTAGCAAATAAAGCTATTATTTTTTCTTAATTTTCTTTATTATTCTCGTAATCCTTTTTGTTTTTTATTGTGTTATATATATATACCACTTGTTACCATCATTAAAGAATGTTAATTTACTCAAACAAATTTTTCAATTTGTATTCCTTATGCAAGCTATTATTTTGTAATAATTATTATCAAACTCTTTATAAAAAAGCTTATGCTATATCATGCTCTTTTAAAGCCAAATTTTTTAACAACTGATATTGTAAATAGATATAGGAGTTAAAAAAAATTTTTTTTTTAGAAAAATAAACTGTACATAAATAAACCTTAACTTTTCATCATTCTTCTCTGACATCCCTCGTCATATATCAAAAGTAAAACCTGGTCCTACTGGTAATCCATTGGACTTGTTGATTTTAAATTATGAATTGAAATAGTTAAAACGAAAAGACTGTTTCAATAAATGTAAATAAATTTGGATTTCAGTGATATTTGATGAGAAACTTTAGCAACTTGAGAAAAAGCTTCCAGAAAGTTCTAGAAACATTATTTGATATTCAATAACTTTAGGCATTTGCTATTTGATTCCTACATCGTTTATTATTGTTATTTATAGAGTAACTTTTACATCAAGAAAAGTATTGATTTCTATAAATTTTGCATGCTGAAGCCTTTTACATCTAATACAGAAAAATATACTATTTATAAAATTTATTATACAACTCCATTGAAATCTAATTTTATTTTTTTGCACATACAAGCAATAGTTCTTAGTTTAAAAAATTTTATTGGTAAAAACATCATTGGATTACAAATCATTTGAAATGGGAAAGAACAATATATTGAATGAAATAATTTTTATAGTAAATTAAACATATTAGTTTAAGGAAATAATTTTAATGGAATACACTGAAACTATGAATGAAGAAATTTATAAGCTCTCACCCATAAACTATTTTGACTAATTTCTAGTACTTAAAAAGAAGAGAATAAGAACAAAAAGATTGAAGGAAACTGTCACAAAGATTTATAAATATTTTATGTAACATGCATATACATTATGCAGTATCAACATTAAAATTTTACAATATAAAACAATTAGAAGAAGTTTAAATTTAAAGAAAGAATCTTGAACTGTTTAATAATAAAAATATAATTTGAATTTTAATCTACAAAGAATATATAATAGCAAATTTCCTCAGATTTAATGTTTAGAAAATATATTTAAAAACTTTTGTATAACAGTTTTGAATAGGCCATAGTAAAATGTTATTAACCCAATAAAAGATCCAGTACAAGAATTTTTTTTTTTTTTTTTTTTTAAATTGCTACCACAATAACCCCCAAAAATTTTTAGAATAAAAATAAGTAATACATAACTAAGATTATAAAAGTCCTGATAAGATTAAGATTAATTAAGGTAATTAAGTAAATTAAGATAAAAAGTTATAAATGATTATGAAAGCTTCCTAAGGTCAAAACATTTTTCTCTGAACACTTTCACTACTGCTCTTTCTACTTCTGTTTATTGTTTTTAGAAAATGAAAGCTTGTAATTATTTCCGGCTGTGATATAATACAGGCTATTTTAAATGCAGAAGAGGAGATGAAGAATACATTCTGTCAACCTGTAAGAGATAAAAAATACATTATTCAAAAAAAAAAAAAAAAAAAAAAAAAAAAAAAAGCAAATAAATAAAAGGTTCATAAATCTTTTCTTTACAATTGATTTAATTTTTTTATACTGCTACATTACATTATTATCATTCGATTTTTTTGTGTCTTCTACGGAATTAGTGATTAACATCTGCTACGCCATCAACTTCTCCTAATACAATCAACTAATAGTATAAAATTTTTTCCGAATACAATTTCGACTACTCCCCCTTAAAATTTTCACAAAATTCTAACAAAACTTCAAACATAAAAAAATTCTGAATTTTTTAATATATTTCAGTAAAATTGTTTAAAAGTAATAGTAGTAGTGTTTCAAAATGGTCTACACCACATAAAATTAAACTGTCTTTATTGAATATTCATTTAGAAAAAATAATAAATAAATTTAAACTATACTCACAATACACAAAGTTACTACTTTACTAAATTTGAAAAGAAATAACTTCCTACTACTCAAAAATAAACTGCCTATTAATGAGCACTTGAATTGTGTTGACTGTTACTTCCAATTTGTATATTTTTGAGGAGAATGAAGTATTTGTATATTTTGAACAATCAAGTAACAAAATTAGTATCAACTCTTCATTAATATTAAAACAATATTTATATAATGCATAAATCAAAAGTTTCAATTTACTTTGACAAAACTTGAATCTGATGAGCACAATGAGACATAGGCTATATATGTGGTATTTCATGAGGATTGCTCTTAATATGTCTTTTCAAATACCTTATCAAAAAATTAGTATTAGCGAATTAGTATTTAAGGAAGGAAAAAATAAACACAGAAAAATGACAAATCACTTTTCTGAAAGAAAAAAGAAATATACAACAAGACACATTTGACTGTATAAAAAACACATCTTCAAGTTTCAACACCCAATTAAACCTGTTTTGATGTTAATACCATCTACATTTTTTAAATGTAAATAGTCAGATTTCAATAGTGCATATGGTTTCCCCATACTTTTATACTAGTTGTAACATACACACTTTTTGTTTTCCTTTTTGATAAGGATTATAAAAATACATATCAAAAGCGGTGTTTATAGAACACACTGTATATTATATATTAAGTATTGTATCTATGTTCGTAAACCTAGCACATTTTAATCAAATTATTTAAGATTTTGCATATTGTATGTTTCCAGAAAGAGAAAAAGAAATTTTTTTTTGCTCTTTCTTAGAGCAAATAATGTACTTTGAACAACAAAAAAAATTTACTATTCTATTACATAAGTTAATAGTAATAAAAGCAAGTCCATAGGATTTCAATTTAATAACTGTAGCATAGCATAAAGCATCACGAACAGTCCAAAATGAAGTTGACTAAAGAAATATTAAACATTTTTATTCAACAACAAAACTTTCTATAGTTCATCAAGATAACTCATGAAAATAACTTTTAATTATTATACATGGAAATAAGATATTCTCTGTCTGAAACAATTTTAGTGTCAAGTAAGTTAGAGTGTATGTGGTCAAATAAAACATAAGACATTTGGCAAAAAAGATAAGGTCAAACAAACAGACATTTTAAAACTCTCAAGCAAATTTGTATAAAGATCAAACCAATGTAAAAAGATCTTAATATTAAGCTAGAGATGCACAAATATTTAAAATAACTGAATTTCAATATAGAATTAACAACTAATCTAATTCCTAAATGAGACATATGGATCTCCATGTTTTTTAAATTCCACACTTGTCATGACACAAAATTTTCTCTATAAGCAATTTTTTCTTTAATTAAATATAGACAGAAAGTAACCAAAAACAACAATTACTTATATAAAATTTTGACAGAAAATAATCAGTATTAATATCTACACAGTAATAAAAGTTAAGCAATCAATTATACTATAAAATGATAGAGCTGAAAAAATGTTAAACTAAATATTTTATAAACTTTAATAAAAATTATTAATGCACAAACAGATCGGGAATAAATGAACTATTAGGCATGGAATACATATTTTGTGTTTATTCTGATTATTCAGTTCAGAAATACTTCTAATAATCTATTAACTACACAAAGATATCATATATACATGAGTATAACGTATATTAGCATGTGATATAATTAGTAGTATTTAAAATAGAAAACGTAATATTCATTATAAAAGCACATATAGTTGATTATAAATGAAGAAATTCTCACTTACCCGATAATATAGAGAAGTTTTCAAATCCTATTAGTATGTCCAAATTTCTTGAAAGAAACATTCAAAATAAACATATTCCCTGTAAACAAAAACAACTTCTTCTAAATCGTCACATTTCCCCAAAAATATTTCCCTACTGGTGAATGCGCGCGCTTACTTTGATCAAAGTACTTTGATCGTGTCAACCCACCTTGAGAAAAGAACGCTAGAAAGCTACGCTTGGCGCATTACAATCTCGCCAATGAGAGCGCGGACAGCTATTACTCAAGGTGGGTTGACACTGGTTGACACGATCAAAGTACTTTGATCAAAGTAAGCGCGCATTTCCCTTTACCCCTTCGCATTTCCCCTTTTCCCTAAAATTTCGCAGTTCCCATTTTTGTTTTATTTACTTTTATGACTTACTTTGATTGCGCGCGCTTACTTTGATCAAAGTACTTTGATCGTGTCAACCCGCCTTATTAATCTGATTGGTATTTTACGGAAGTTTGCCTCCTGCTTATATAATCTTTCTTGTTGCCGACGTTTTCTGGACTTAATGTAATTTTAATTGGTTTTGAGGCGTATTTAACGAAAATTACTATAATCGAATAAAAAATACAAGATTTGTTGAAAATAATTCCCTTTCACCTTTTTCTTTCAAATCGAGGGGAATATACATTTTTTTTTCGTATATATATATATATATATATATATATATATATATATATATATATATATATATATATATATATATATATATATATATATATATATATATATATATATATATATATATGTATATATGTAATACAAGAATTAAATGCTTTTGTATTAATAAAAGAATTAAAACTCTTTCGTTTTCATAAAATGTCTTTGTTAAAGAATAAGCGTAAAGCTATTCTATTTTGGGAATTCAAGGCTGAAAACATACCATTGAAATATAAATAGATTTATATTTCAAGGGAAGAGTTATTTTTAGAATCGTTCCCTTTTTCAATTCCATATAAGGAAGCAGAAATGATTTTCCTTAATGCGTAAGGTTACAAGGAATGTACGAATGTGCCTTTTTACTCCAAATCTATGTTAGTATAAAACGTAAGAGCGCATAGTTTTGCGTGTCCTTTCCATCATGATGTGATTCAAATAAGCTGTGCCGGAATTGTCCGGAGTCTTGTCCATTCCCCTCCCGTAGGGAGCTTGGACGTCAACTGTAGCAATACCAGCCTACATTTAATAAACCTGTTTAGAACGTCTGATGGCTTATGACTGCAATTATTTCAAGCTAAAGACAACACTAATAACAGGGTTGGAGCCCTGTTATTACAAACCGGCAGCATAGTTGCTTGCTGAGGAAATCTTTGGACCGGCTGTGACGGCTACGTTGAATTTTTCCATCACCCCCGGAGGAGAAAAAAATCGGCAGTGAAAAAAACGTTGAAGGAAGGAAGGATGGCGATTTTCCACCCGTACTACTGGTACCTCGTCGCGCCTGGAATGCTGGAGAGTGTCCCCCTGAAACCAGTGAAAGTATCCCATCCGATGACCCTACAATTCCATAGTGCCTATAAGTTGGAAGAAACATCATCCAAAGTAGTGATTCGACACCGAGTGATCCTACAATTCTTTCTACTCAAGTTGTGAAATAAAAAGTGAATGTGCGCGAATCTTAATCATGAATATTCATGAATTGCTACGATTTAAGTGCGCGAAAAAAAAAAAAATAAAAAAAAAGAAGAAAAAAAAGTGATATTTTTTTTTGTCTCTCGACAAAGAAAAATAGATGAAAGTCAAGGGAGAAAAGTGTGGCTAATGGAAAGGATTTACTGTAGATATATATATTTCTTTCTCTCTCATTTTTTTTTTCTTTCTCAATGTTGTGATTAAAAATTTTAGTAATATTAGATATGAGTAGTAATCTAAATATTTTATTTTGAATAATGGAATAGAGTATTATTATGATTAGATTGAATTTCTTGTGTTTATATATATTTTTTTTATATATAATATTGATATAATATTGTTTAGTGCATTTAAAATGTTTTTGAAGAAAAAAAAAATAAATGTGATTCAAACGTCAATTAAACTAGTGACGGCAAACTAAATTAAATTTTTTTTTAAACTTTTGTTTTCTAATGATTTTTCAAGATTTAACCTCATAAAAAGTAAAATTTTTCAAAACTTTCTTTTGAACCTAACAATGAAGAGTTCTCAAATAAAAATTTAAAGAAATTTGAAATTCTTTTAATTTTTCGGACTTGGTCAAAAATGAATATTCCTATTTTAAAAAAATGTGAAACCCAAACAAACGGACAGTTAACACTTAACAAAATTTGTGAGACTCCCTTATTACGATAGGCCAAATTTTTAACTCAGCAAAGTTTTATACTTGATACTGATTTACCATATGCTTTAGTAGGGTTGTAGACTTGCAGGGATTTTTGTTTGTTTATTGATTGTGTCGGGCCAGTTGTTATTCTATTTGGTAAGAGACTGATCATCTCTGCTAATTCTAAAAGTGACAACTTATCTTTGCACATTAAGCAGCATAATTCTCAAAATGTTATGGTTAAAAATGGTGAAAAAGATGTTTCAAAAAAAGTAAACATCGAAAAAAGAAAAGAATGATGCTTCAAAAAAGTAAGCATCGAAAAAATGAATGTTAAGGATGTTTCAGTAAAAGTAAACATCAAAAAATAGAAAGAAAGAATGTCCAAAAAGTTCAAATGATTCGAAGATAGATCTAGGTAATGGATGCGTTCATTATCAGGTTAATATCGACGAAAAAATATGTAAAGGGTAACAAAAACAAAAAATAAAAGGAAAAATAGGAAAAGGAAAGAATGACCAAGAAACTGATTACAAAAACAAAATAAATGAAAAGAAATTTAAGTAAACAAAATTTTGAAAAAATACATGTATCAAAGCTTAGGAAGTATTTTTAACCACACAGAATCTTAAATTCTGAATAAATGACACTTGTTGTCCAGTTCGTTTTCCATAAAAAGTTGTATATTTTTGTGTGAAAATGTTTTTTGAAAATTTTAGTTGAATAGTTATATTTCATCAAGTAAATAATCATTTAACCACACAGAATCTTAAATTCTGATTAAATGACACTTGTTGTCCAGTTCGTTTTCCATAAAAAGTTGTATATTTTTGTGTGAAAATGTTTTTTGAAAATTTTTAGTTGAATAGTTTTATTTCATCAAGTAAATAATCATTTAACCACACAGAATCTTAAATTCTGATTTAATGACACTTGTTGTCCAGTTCGTTTCTATAAAATGTTGTATATTTTTGTGTGAAAAAATTTTTTTTGAAAATTTTAGTAGATTAGTTTTATAAATGTTTAATTTTTCTTTCTGTTTAGTTACTAAATAGATAAATTGCATAATCATGTTTTTAATATTTTTGTCATTGTAAATAATTTTTTTCTTCTTTACCTAATTGAAAAAATGTTTGTAGTAAGGAAAAAGGAACAGTCGTACAAACCTAAAAATTTTAAATTTAAAGTTTTCTAAATTTTTTATTTTGACTCACCAAAAAATTTTTTTGGGGGGGATGTAATACAAGAATTAAATGCTTTTGTATTAATAAAAGAATTAAAACTCTTTCGTTTTCATAAAATGTCTTTGTTAAAGAATAAGCGTAAAGCTATTCTATTTTGGGAATTCAAGGCTGAAAACATACCATTGAAATATAAA
This sequence comes from Parasteatoda tepidariorum, assembly GCF_982258835.1. Classification (NCBI taxonomy): domain Eukaryota; kingdom Metazoa; phylum Arthropoda; class Arachnida; order Araneae; family Theridiidae; genus Parasteatoda; species Parasteatoda tepidariorum. The sequence continues at coordinate 12,902,314 of NC_141766.1, read as the reverse complement.
TAGATTTATATTTCAAGGGAAGAGTTATTTTTAGAATCGTTCCCTTTTTCAATTCCATATAAGGAAGCAGAAATGATTTTCCTTAATGCGTAAGGTTACAAGGAATGTACGAATGTGCCTTTTTACTCCAAATCTATGTTAGTATAAAACGTAAGAGCGCATAGTTTTGCGTGTCCTTTTCATAATGATGTGATCCAAATAAGCTGTGCCGGAATTGTCCGGAGTCTTGTCCATTCCCCTCCCGTAGGGAGCTTGGACGTCAACTGTTAGCCATGCCAGCCTACATTTAATAAACCTGTTTAGAACGTCTGATGGCTTATGACTGCAATTATTTCAAGCTAAATACAACACTAATAACAGGGTTGGAGCCCTGTTATTACACACATATATATATATATATATATATATATATATATATATATATATATATATATATATATATATATATATATATATATATATATATATATATATATATATATATATATATATATATAAGTCAATTAAAATCTAGAGAAACCATGGAAAAAATATAAAGAAGAAGGAAAAATTATTAAAATACTTCATTATAATTATTTATCAAATAATTAGTTATTGAATAATTAGTTTTCTCCTCCTCTTCTAAATAAATCTTTGTATTTTTTCATGTTTTCTCTATATTTTTGACTTATGTTATGAGTTCTATGAACTTCCGACTTATGCGCAGTAAATAAAACTTATTATTTTTTTCAATTTTCTTCGTTAATCTCTTTCTTTTTCTTAAAATCTTTTTGTCTTTATTTGCCATTGAAACTATATTTTAATTTTAAAGTACGATAGAATATATTATTTCGATTCGGTTTTCGAGGTGATTTGATAATTATCAAAATATTTTTTATTCGGTTTGGATATTATTGCATCTTCATCTTAGCTGTGAATTAATTTATTTTCTTTTTTTTTTAATATTTATTTATCAAATGGAATAAAAGTAATTGCATGGAATAAAAGCAAAGCATTCCCACATCACAACACCTCATTTGGACCGTCAGAGGTTCTTGAAAGTTAAGGCTACATAATTTCGTGACTAGCGATCTGATTGGAGCAATGTGGGTAGCATCGCGCATGGGCCGTCTGTACTTTCCAGACAAGCTGGACAGTTACTGCAGATTGAACCGCAGTTCATCACAACAGTTAAGTGCCTTAACTACTAACCAAAATGGCTCAGGGGATAGAGGGTTCGCATTCCAATGACGTGGACCGGGACGAATCCCAGTCAATACGAATTCCGCATCCGGCATGCACTGACCACTGAGCAGACGTAAAATATCCTCAGTGGTAGACGGATCATGGGTTACAGTCCCCTTGCCGTCAGGCTAACAGTGGGGGGCTTTCGTGGTTTTCCTCTCCTTGTTACACAAATTTGGGATAGCTCCATCAAAAAGTCCACCACGAAGGCAAATCCCCCCCCCCATACTTAATCCAGGAGTTTCTCTTGTCTTCTGGATTGGGTTCAAAATTACAAGGCTACGGAGTTGAATGTTAGTAGTCGTAAGCCTAAAAACATTGGGCCGGCTGTTCAACGACGGTTATAAAACACCAAGTTACCTACTAACCAAGAGTTGGGATAGTCTAATTGGTAAGCCACTTGGCCCATGTCCAAGAGGTAGTGGGTTCGATCCCGGCCCGGCGAAGACTCCCCGTGAAGTAAATGGTGACTAATGCACGTTAAATCGGTCAAGTCACGAAGTCCTCCATGTTCCCATACAAATCATACCTCTGGGGGTACTGATCTAGGAGTTTCCCTGTCTTCTGGATTGGGTTCAAAATTACAAGGCTGCGGAGTTGAACTTTAGTAGTCGTAAACCCAAAATTGGGTTGGCTGTTCAACTACGATTATGAAATAAAGAATAAAAGTACTGACCAATTGAGGCTTATTGACTAGGTTAATCAAGTATAAAATCATTAAATCAATAATATATTGATGAAAAAATTTACCATATTGTGAATGCGTTAGCAACAAAATGTTTTTTTTTTCTTTCTTATTAAAGCAAATGAATTACATGCGTATTTATGATTTGATCAAATTAAAAATTTCATTCAGCAAATTGAGAGTCCCCCCCCCCTGAAAAAATAAATTCAGGACGCCTCTGTTAATAACATTATTGTAAGGATAATGAAGTAATTAAATTATACTTCAAAAACTTTTGTCAAACAGTTTCAAACACTGCAGTCTAAATTTTAAAACTTATGATTGTCATATTGAGAGAGAAGAAACGAATTCTTAATTATTTAATTTTACGAGAAAATTTATTTTATTATGATTTATCAGAAATAAATATTAGATGCGAATACTCACGAATTAATATGAATAATTGTATACATTAACAAATTTAACTAAGAAACTTGAGTAATAAGAGACTTGAAACAAGAAAAAAGACTTAGAAGAAACGATAAGAGAGAAGAGTTATATTTCTTCCAAAAGCACATGTGTTCAACACTAGACGTTACCCCCCTCACTCTCTCTTTAGTCAGAGGTTTGGGCGCCAATGCTAACGTCATTTCGTCATATTCTGGAGTAATTTCAAAATATTTTTAAGCATTTTTGTACATACCATTTTACAGATTATAAAATAAATAAAATAAGGAACTTTTTTGACAGAATTTTAGTGTGTACTATTAAAAAAATATTTATTTTTTACAAAATGTATTGATTTTATAAAATATGAAGTAGATTAAATTCGGAATTTCTTAAGATAGCTTTTTTTTTTTCAGAGTGATTAATTTTAAAAATGTATTTATTGATTATTAATTGTAATTAAAAAAAATCCACAGTTATTTTATAATATTTTTAGTCATCTTTACACACAACATTTTATAAATCATAAAGTAAATTAAATATGGAATTTCTTTGGACAGTTTATTTTAGTTTGTTTATTATTAAAACTTATTTATTGATTATTTAGAGCAAAATTTGTAAATTATTGTGACTCAATGTATTCACATGCTGGGAACTGAACAGGGCGAGGAACAGCATCCTTTTCACCACACATTTTTAAATATTAATTTATTGCGCAATTTAATTGCATGTAGATTGTTCCATAATTGCGAGTTCGACACTTTTTTTAGAATTCTTGACAAAAATGAATTGTAGAAAAACTACTCATAGATAGTCTTTAAGTAACATTTAAAAAAAAGGAAATTATTAAAAAAATGACAAACCATGAATTACAGTAAATGTAGCGCAAAATATTTAAAAGAAATTCCTTTTCAAAACATTTTAAAAGTGTTCATTTTTCGTTCGATACCATTTATCACTTGTATTAAAAAAATTACATTTTTATTATTTAATTCTGTTGTGATGAATCAGGATAGTCTTTTATGAATTTTAAATTGATTGACAAAAATTTTAATCTAATTTTAATTGAATTGATTGACAAAAATTTTAATTTAATTTTAATTAAATTGATTGACAAAAATTTTAATTTAATTTTCATTAAATTGATTGACAAAAAATTTAATTTAATTTTCTTTAAATTGATTGACAAAAAATTTAATTTTACTTAAATTTATTGACAAAATTTTTTGGGATATTTCTAAAATGTACACGGAACAGTTATGTTCATCGAAGTACTTAACAGTTTATAACAAATGAAATAACTCTGAAATAAAACTAAGGAAATTTAAATACACACTACCGTGCAATAATAAATGAGACACTTCCAGTTTTTGACATTTTTTTTTTAATTTCTCAAATAATACCTAAAGGATTACTTTATAACTTTCAAGATTGTAATAAATTTTGAAACCCTCAGAGGTGATTTGAGGGACCGGCAATAAATTGCAAACGAAAACAAGCATTATATCATTTAATGCTAGAAAATTTAACAATTAACTTATTAACTCAAACATATTGCATAGAATTTCGCATACTTAGCTTAAATATTTATGGAAATATGGACATTTTTATAAAGAAAATTATTTTTTATTTTTTGTCCTACGTTTTTTTCCTAAAACATCAAAAATAAAAGTTTTAGGGGCAATTTTTAACTTATAACAAGCTTATCATTTTAAAATGCGGAGAAAAAAAATGGTTAAAAATTGTGGAATATATGTGTGATGTCTGGTGGCGCCACCCTCCATAAAAGAAAAGAGAAAAACAAAAACAAACAGAGAAGGTAGGGCTCTGATGGAGAGCGGAGGTGTATGCTAGTAGTTTTGGTTTAGCGATTTAATTATGTTTCATTTTCTTTAAATTCATTTACAATTGTTAATAAATAGATTTTTTTCGTGTTACAAATTGATTGCCCTTTCTTTGAGTTATATCACTTGGGAAGCATCAGGTGAAGGAAAGAAGGTAAAATATCACACGCTCTCTTTCGATGAACCTGAGAGCTTGCTTAGAGGAGAAGAGCGAAAAATGAGGTAGGCTTTGTTTGAAATCTCAAGTTTGATTGTTAGTGCATGAACTGTGATTTAATGAGAAATATATAATAGACTTTGCTGAGTTTAATTTGAAGAACTGTCTATTGGAAGTAACTAAATATGTTTAGTATAAAAGGTTTAAAGAAAGAAGATTTAGCTGTTGTTGCTAAAGAGTTAGGGCAAAAGGTTGAGCCAGGTCACAGAATTGTAGATTTAAAGGTATTAATAGAAAAGAGCTCACAATATACAGCAGACAACGATTTTGTTTCGGAACTGTTAAATTCAACAGTCACGGAAAGATTGGAAAGGGAGCAGCGCCTAAAAGCAGAACAAGAAAAAGAGCGCCTAAAAGTAGAGCAAGAAGCAGCGTTACAACTTGAGCAAACTGCTTTAGAACGCGAAAAAACAAAACTAGAACTTGAGAGAGCTCAATTAGAAAGAGCTAAAATTCAAGCGGAGGGTAGAGGGTTCGATACTGGTGTGGATGGACTAAACGCGAATTCTAAGTCATTAGAATCTCTCATAAAAAGCGTAAGAACATTAACTCTTCCTGTACCAAGTAGACCGGAAACGTGGAATTTATTTTTTACCTCTTTAGAAAAGGCGTTTAAAATTAAAAATGTCGATGAAGAACTTAAAGTTGAAATTTTATTTAATTTGCTAGGCGAGCGAGCGGCGAATTTATTAACGTATGTAAACGTTGAGGAGATGAAAGAATATAAAAAGGTTAAGAATATAATTCTTAAAGAGTTTCAACCGACACCAGAAGTATGTTTGGAAAATTTTTTGTCCGCTAAAAGGTTAAGAAACGAGAATCATATGCAATTCGCGAGTAGAATTAGAGCAAATTGGGATTTCTACTGCCAACTTAGAAAAGTTAGTGATTTTGAAATGCTTAATGAATTAATAGTCAGCGACCGAATATTGAATGCATTAGACCCAGAAGCGCGAAGTTATATTAAAATTAAGCAGTTAGATACGTGGTTCCGACCGAAACAAATAGCGGAGCTCTGTGACAATTGGTTCACTTCGAAAGGTAGAACTTTTTCAGAGTTATACGATAAACCGACAAACAAATTCCGTAATCAGATAGAAACTGGATTCCCAAATAATTCAGGTGGAAAATATGTCCCACCTCATATGAGAAATAATTTTAATGATAAAAATACGAGTTCGGGAAAAGAATGTAAATTATGTAAACAAATCGTTCATTTACGTTATTGTCCTAACAGGGAAAAAACTAAAACGGGAACAATTCAATCAAAAAGAGACCCAGCTGTAAGTAAACCCAAAACGGAAGATAAATTAATCGCTAGAGTTAAAATTGAGTATATTGACCCCAATTCAATTAAATCTCAACCCTTACAATATGAATACATTTATTTGGGAGGAAAAGAAATTAAAGCCCTCATTGATAGTGCCGCAGACATGCCAATTTTAAATTCAAACGAAATTCCGTTACATTTAAAAAATAATGATTGCACGAAAGTTCATTTAATATCAGCATTTGGAGAAAATATAGTAGCAGATTTACAAACGTTTTCGATTTCATTAAAATCTGAATATCCTAATAATCTAAGCAGTAGTGCAGATGTATTATTTTCAGTAACAGACAAATTAGTCGTTCCTTGCATTTTGACGCCAGTAGTATATGAGATGTTGAAGGCAGCGAATATTGATGAGGGGGGAAAGCAAAACAATCTTCTAACTTTGTCGCCGTTACGTCATGAAAGGAAAGAAATATCAGAGGGTGTGGCAGGGAACGCAGAGATGTTTATGTTAAAGGGTTTGGAAAGTGAAAACAATGAATTAATGATCTGTTGCGTTGAATCTGAGAATCAAAATAAAGAGGAAAATATGGGTCAACTTTCAGAGACGGAGATTTTTAAAAAACAGCAAAGGGATTGTGATACTTTACGTGAAGCTTTTAAAGATGCGAAACAAAATAAAAATAGGTATTTAATCATGGATTGCTTACTTTATCACCAAGAAAAAATTTCAGGGGACCAGGTAACACAATTGGTTGTACCAAAGGTAAAAAGGGAACAAATATTAAAATTAGCACATGAATCAATTTTTGCAAATCATTTGGGCATGAGAAAAACAAAAGAGCGTATTCGTCTTTCATTTTATTGGCCAAACATGTCAAAAGAAATAGAGGAGTATTGTAGGAGTTGTAAAGATTGTCAGTTACGGAGTAGGGAGAGGGGGAGTGATCAAATACCTATTACTCCGATCAATCGACCTGAATTTGCGTTTGACCAGGTAATATGTGACATTATCGGTCCGATCGATCCTCCGTCAGCTCGTAAACATAAATATGTGTTATGTTTAGTTGATTTGCATTCTAGGTGGCCTGAGGCAGTACCTTTAAAAACGATAACAGCAAAAGCTACTTGCAATGCGTTATTAGAAATATTTATGAGAACGGGAATACCTAGGGTAATTTCGAGTGATCAGGGCACAAATTTTGCCTCGAAATTAACACAAGAATTTCATAATAGGTTAGGTACAACCCCAAGGTTTGCAACACCGGGACATCCACAATCTTCAGGCTTAGTAGAAAGATATAATCAAGTTTTGAAGCGCATGTTACATTACATTATTCGTAGTGATCCGAAAAATTGGGATAAATATATACCTTACTTATTATTTGCATATAGGGAGATTCCGAACTGACAACCGGGGTATCACCATTTAAGTTGATGTACGGGAAAGAAGCGAGGGGACCACTTGCAGTATTAAAATCTTCATGGTCAGGGGAAATTCCACTGCCCTTAAATATAGGAAAGAGCGCGATCGAGTATCTTCAGGAATTAAAATTGAACTTAGAAAAGGCTGCAGAGGAGGCATCTTTAGTAGCAGAAATTAGGCAAGGGTCCTACGCAAAATATGCTAACCGGCGAGCGATATATAAAGAGTTTCACCCAGGTGACCAAGTATATTTACTGATACCTGATTCTAGTAACAAATTATATGCGAGATGGACGGGACCCGCAGAAATAGTTGCACGTTGCAATCCCGATTCTTATAAAGTAAAGCTGGTAGATGGAAGTATTAAGAACGTACATGTAAATAAAATAAGGAAATTTATTTGTAGAGTACAGGCAGTGGGTGTAGTATTTGAGAGGGAAGATGAGATGGGGGAGATCCAATCCACACCTAGTATGAACGACTCTATAAATTTTTCCTATCCTGAGGAGATTAATTTGAATCATTTAGAGGATGATAAAAGAAAAGAACTGTTACATTTGTTAGAGAAGTACAAAACTGTATTTTCAAAAAAAGTTCAAATTGCTAAAGTCGGAGAACACAAGATAAGAATAAACGAAGCTGAAAGGAAGAAGCCTTACATATATAGAATTCCAGAAGCATTGAAACCCCAAGTTGAGAAGCAGATTGAGGAATTGTTAGACCTAGGTTTAATTGAAGAAAGCGATGCTGAAATCTCTCATCCTATAGTGTGTGTCATGAAAAAGGACGGAGCTCTTCGACTATGTATTGACTTTCGATCTCTAAATGCAGTGACAATACCCGACGATTTTCCTATGGAAAATCAGACTGATTTATTATTTGAAATTGGGAAAGCCAACGTGATATCAACAGTTGACCTGCTCAAGGGTTATTGGGCCATACCATTAGAAAAAAAGAGCCAAGATTTAGCTTCCTTCAAGACTCATAGAGGACAGTATCGTTTTAAAGTTATGCCTTTCGGATTGAGAAACGCTGCAGCAACCTTCCAGAGGGTCATGAACCAAGCACTTGTGAAATATCAAGATTTTGCAAGGGCGTACATTGATGATATTGCTATCTATTCAAAATCGTGGGATGAACATTTGGTACACATTGACATTATTTTTGAAAAGCTTTTAGAATTAGGGTTTTCTGTAAACTTAAAAAAGTGTTCCTTTGCAAGAACTCATATCAAATACTTAGGACACATCGTCGGATCCGGCAGCCATGGTGCAGACCCAGATAAAGTGGCAGCGATTCAGAAACTATCGAGGCCTCAGTCAAAGCATCTGTTAAAGAGTTTCTTAGGACTTTGTAATTATTATCGAGATTACATTCCACATTATTCAGAAGTAGTATTGCCATTAACGGAATTGACGAAGAAAAGATGTCCGGAAGAACTTACTTGGAAGGAAAACCACGAAATTGCATTTCAAAGCGTGAAGCGTTGTCTTATGGAGGCAACCAGCCTCAGTACTCCTGTACTCGGAGTACCTTTTGTGATACAGTGTGATGCGTCATCGACAGGGATCGGTGGTTGTTTGTCTCAACGTAAGGATGGTGTGCTACATCCTATAAGCTATGCCAGTCAGAAGTTGACCAAAGCCCAGCAAGCTTGGCCAACTATCGAAAGAGAGGCCTACGCCGTCATTTGGAGTTTAAAGAAATTCGAGACCTGGATATTTGGATCGCCTATAGAACTGATTACGGACCATAATCCGTTGACTTTTGTTTCTAAGAATGCACCTCAATCATCTAAGCTTCAACGATGGGCTCTGGCATTACAGAAGTATAACATTTCGATTACGCATTGTCCAGGTGCGAAGTTGACAAACGTGGACGCTTTGTCTAGATTAGAAACTGAAAAACTTTGAACTGTGAACACTTTTGAGAAAAACTTTTCTGAACATTATTTGTTTCATATGTGTATCTAACTTTATAATATTTTTGTATTCCAGGATAGTGTTTTGTTTTGTGAACTGATTAAGTATACTGAGTGCTAAGGAGTTAACATCACCAGACATTGTTTTTTTTTTATTGAATCTAATTCTTTTGGAAAGCCTAGATCCAATTTTAGGTGGGGGGTGTGATGTCTGGTGGCGCCACCCTCCATAAAAGAAAAGAGAAAAACAAAAACAAACAGAGAAGGTAGGGCTCTGATGGAGAGCGGAGGTGTATGCTAGTAGTTTTGGTTTAGCGATTTAATTATGTTTCATTTTCTTTAAATTCATTTACAATTGTTAATAAATAGATTTTTTTCGTGTTACAAATTGATTGCCCTTTCTTTGAGTTATATCACTTGGGAAGCATCAGGTGAAGGAAAGAAGGTAAAATATCACACGCTCTCTTTCGATGAACCTGAGAGCTTGCTTAGAGGAGAAGAGCGAAAAATGAGGTAGGCTTTGTTTGAAATCTCAAGTTTGATTGTTAGTGCATGAACTGTGATTTAATGAGAAATATATAATAGACTTTGCTGAGTTTAATTTGAAGAACTGTCTATTGGAAGTAACTAAATATGTTTAGTATAAAAGGTTTAAAGAAAGAAGATTTAGCTGTTGTTGCTAAAGAGTTAGGGCAAAAGGTTGAGCCAGGTCACAGAATTGTAGATTTAAAGGTATTAATAGAAAAGAGCTCACAATATACAGCAGACAACGATTTTGTTTCGGAACTGTTAAATTCAACAGTCACGGAAAGATTGGAAAGGGAGCAGCGCCTAAAAGCAGAACAAGAAAAAGAGCGCCTAAAAGTAGAGCAAGAAGCAGCGTTACAACTTGAGCAAACTGCTTTAGAACGCGAAAAAACAAAACTAGAACTTGAGAGAGCTCAATTAGAAAGAGCTAAAATTCAAGCGGAGGGTAGAGGGTTCGATACTGGTGTGGATGGACTAAACGCGAATTCTAAGTCATTAGAATCTCTCATAAAAAGCGTAAGAACATTAACTCTTCCTGTACCAAGTAGACCGGAAACGTGGAATTTATTTTTTACCTCTTTAGAAAAGGCGTTTAAAATTAAAAATGTCGATGAAGAACTTAAAGTTGAAATTTTATTTAATTTGCTAGGCGAGCGAGCGGCGAATTTATTAACGTATGTAAACGTTGAGGAGATGAAAGAATATAAAAAGGTTAAGAATATAATTCTTAAAGAGTTTCAACCGACACCAGAAGTATGTTTGGAAAATTTTTTGTCCGCTAAAAGGTTAAGAAACGAGAATCATATGCAATTCGCGAGTAGAATTAGAGCAAATTGGGATTTCTACTGCCAACTTAGAAAAGTTAGTGATTTTGAAATGCTTAATGAATTAATAGTCAGCGACCGAATATTGAATGCATTAGACCCAGAAGCGCGAAGTTATATTAAAATTAAGCAGTTAGATACGTGGTTCCGACCGAAACAAATAGCGGAGCTCTGTGACAATTGGTTCACTTCGAAAGGTAGAACTTTTTCAGAGTTATACGATAAACCGACAAACAAATTCCGTAATCAGATAGAAACTGGATTCCCAAATAATTCAGGTGGAAAATATGTCCCACCTCATATGAGAAATAATTTTAATGATAAAAATACGAGTTCGGGAAAAGAATGTAAATTATGTAAACAAATCGTTCATTTACGTTATTGTCCTAACAGGGAAAAAACTAAAACGGGAACAATTCAATCAAAAAGAGACCCAGCTGTAAGTAAACCCAAAACGGAAGATAAATTAATCGCTAGAGTTAAAATTGAGTATATTGACCCCAATTCAATTAAATCTCAACCCTTACAATATGAATACATTTATTTGGGAGGAAAAGAAATTAAAGCCCTCATTGATAGTGCCGCAGACATGCCAATTTTAAATTCAAACGAAATTCCGTTACATTTAAAAAATAATGATTGCACGAAAGTTCATTTAATATCAGCATTTGGAGAAAATATAGTAGCAGATTTACAAACGTTTTCGATTTCATTAAAATCTGAATATCCTAATAATCTAAGCAGTAGTGCAGATGTATTATTTTCAGTAACAGACAAATTAGTCGTTCCTTGCATTTTGACGCCAGTAGTATATGAGATGTTGAAGGCAGCGAATATTGATGAGGGGGGAAAGCAAAACAATCTTCTAACTTTGTCGCCGTTACGTCATGAAAGGAAAGAAATATCAGAGGGTGTGGCAGGGAACGCAGAGATGTTTATGTTAAAGGGTTTGGAAAGTGAAAACAATGAATTAATGATCTGTTGCGTTGAATCTGAGAATCAAAATAAAGAGGAAAATATGGGTCAACTTTCAGAGACGGAGATTTTTAAAAAACAGCAAAGGGATTGTGATACTTTACGTGAAGCTTTTAAAGATGCGAAACAAAATAAAAATAGGTATTTAATCATGGATTGCTTACTTTATCACCAAGAAAAAATTTCAGGGGACCAGGTAACACAATTGGTTGTACCAAAGGTAAAAAGGGAACAAATATTAAAATTAGCACATGAATCAATTTTTGCAAATCATTTGGGCATGAGAAAAACAAAAGAGCGTATTCGTCTTTCATTTTATTGGCCAAACATGTCAAAAGAAATAGAGGAGTATTGTAGGAGTTGTAAAGATTGTCAGTTACGGAGTAGGGAGAGGGGGAGTGATCAAATACCTATTACTCCGATCAATCGACCTGAATTTGCGTTTGACCAGGTAATATGTGACATTATCGGTCCGATCGATCCTCCGTCAGCTCGTAAACATAAATATGTGTTATGTTTAGTTGATTTGCATTCTAGGTGGCCTGAGGCAGTACCTTTAAAAACGATAACAGCAAAAGCTACTTGCAATGCGTTATTAGAAATATTTATGAGAACGGGAATACCTAGGGTAATTTCGAGTGATCAGGGCACAAATTTTGCCTCGAAATTAACACAAGAATTTCATAATAGGTTAGGTACAACCCCAAGGTTTGCAACACCGGGACATCCACAATCTTCAGGCTTAGTAGAAAGATATAATCAAGTTTTGAAGCGCATGTTACATTACATTATTCGTAGTGATCCGAAAAATTGGGATAAATATATACCTTACTTATTATTTGCATATAGGGAGATTCCGAACTGACAACCGGGGTATCACCATTTAAGTTGATGTACGGGAAAGAAGCGAGGGGACCACTTGCAGTATTAAAATCTTCATGGTCAGGGGAAATTCCACTGCCCTTAAATATAGGAAAGAGCGCGATCGAGTATCTTCAGGAATTAAAATTGAACTTAGAAAAGGCTGCAGAGGAGGCATCTTTAGTAGCAGAAATTAGGCAAGGGTCCTACGCAAAATATGCTAACCGGCGAGCGATATATAAAGAGTTTCACCCAGGTGACCAAGTATATTTACTGATACCTGATTCTAGTAACAAATTATATGCGAGATGGACGGGACCCGCAGAAATAGTTGCACGTTGCAATCCCGATTCTTATAAAGTAAAGCTGGTAGATGGAAGTATTAAGAACGTACGTGTAAATAAAATAAGGAAATTTATTTGTAGAGTACAGGCAGTGGGTGTAGTATTTGAGAGGGAAGATGAGATGGGGGAGATCCAATCCACACCTAGTATGAACGACTCTATAAATTTTTCCTATCCTGAGGAGATTAATTTGAATCATTTAGAGGATGATAAAAGAAAAGAACTGTTACATTTGTTAGAGAAGTACAAAACTGTATTTTCAAAAAAAGTTCAAATTGCTAAAGTCGGAGAACACAAGATAAGAATAAACGAAGCTGAAAGGAAGAAGCCTTACATATATAGAATTCCAGAAGCATTGAAACCCCAAGTTGAGAAGCAGATTGAGGAATTGTTAGACCTAGGTTTAATTGAAGAAAGCGATGCTGAAATCTCTCATCCTATAGTGTGTGTCATGAAAAAGGACGGAGCTCTTCGACTATGTATTGACTTTCGATCTCTAAATGCAGTGACAATACCCGACGATTTTCCTATGGAAAATCAGACTGATTTATTATTTGAAATTGGGAAAGCCAACGTGATATCAACAGTTGACCTGCTCAAGGGTTATTGGGCCATACCATTAGAAAAAAAGAGCCAAGATTTAGCTTCCTTCAAGACTCATAGAGGACAGTATCGTTTTAAAGTTATGCCTTTCGGATGGAGAAACGCTGCAGCAACCTTCCAGAGGGTCATGAACCAAGCACTTGTGAAATATCAAGATTTTGCAAGGGCGTACATTGATGATATTGCTATCTATTCAAAATCGTGGGATGAACATTTGGTACACATTGACATTATTTTTGAAAAGCTTTTAGAATTTGGGTTTTCTGTAAACTTAAAAAAGTGTTCCTTTGCAAGAACTCATATCAAATACTTAGGACACATCGTCGGATCCGGCAGCCATGGTGCAGACCCAGATAAAGTGGCAGCGATTCAGAAACTATCGAGGCCTCAGTCAAAGCATCTGTTAAAGAGTTTCTTAGGACTTTGTAATTATTATCGAGATTACATTCCACATTATTCAGAAGTAGTATTGCCATTAACGGAATTGACGAAGAAAAGATGTCCGGAAGAACTTACTTGGAAGGAAAACCACGAAATTGCATTTCAAAGCGTGAAGCGTTGTCTTATGGAGGCAACCAGCCTCAGTACTCCTGTACTCGGAGTACCTTTTGTGATACAGTGTGATGCGTCATCGACAGGGATCGGTGGTTGTTTGTCTCAACGTAAGGATGGTGTGCTACATCCTATAAGCTATGCCAGTCAGAAGTTGACCAAAGCCCAGCAAGCTTGGCCAACTATCGAAAGAGAGGCCTACGCCGTCATTTGGAGTTTAAAGAAATTCGAGACCTGGATATTTGGATCGCCTATAGAACTGATTACGGACCATAATCCGTTGACTTTTGTTTCTAAGAATGCACCTCAATCATCTAAGCTTCAACGATGGGCTCTGGCATTACAGAAGTATAACATTTCGATTACGCATTGTCCAGGTGCGAAGTTGACAAACGTGGACGCTTTGTCTAGATTAGAAACTGAAAAACTTTGAACTGTGAACACTTTTGAGAAAAACTTTTCTGAACATTATTTGTTTCATATGTGTATCTAACTTTATAATATTTTTGTATTCCAGGATAGTGTTTTGTTTTGTGAACTGATTAAGTATACTGAGTGCTAAGGAGTTAACATCACCAGACATTGTTTTTTTTTATTGAATCTAATTCTTTTGGAAAGCCTAGATCCAATTTTAGGTGGGGGGTGTGATGTCTGGTGGCGCCACCCTCCATAAAAGAAAAGAGAAAAACAAAAACAAACAGAGAAGGTAGGGCTCTGATGGAGAGCGGAGGTTTATGCTAGTAGTTTTGGTTTAGCGATTTAATTATGTTTCATTTTCTTTAAATTCATTTACAATTGTTAATAAATAGATTTTTTTCGTGTTACAAATTGATTGCCCTTTCTTTGAGTTATATCACTTGGGAAGCATCAGGTGAAGGAAAGAAGGTAAAATATCACACGCTCTCTTTCGATGAACCTGAGAGCTTGCTTAGAGGAGAAGAGCGAAAAATGAGGTAGGCTTTGTTTGAAATCTCAAGTTTGATTGTTAGTGCATGAACTGTGATTTAATGAGAAATATATAATAGACTTTGCTGAGTTTAATTTGAAGAACTGTCTATTGGAAGTAACTAAATATGTTTAGTATAAAAGGTTTAAAGAAAGAAGATTTAGCTGTTGTTGCTAAAGAGTTAGGGCAAAAGGTTGAGCCAGGTCACAGAATTGTAGATTTAAAGGTATTAATAGAAAAGAGCTCACAATATACAGCAGACAACGATTTTGTTTCGGAACTGTTAAATTCAACAGTCACGGAAAGATTGGAAAGGGAGCAGCGCCTAAAAGCAGAACAAGAAAAAGAGCGCCTAAAAGTAGAGCAAGAAGCAGCGTTGCAACTTGAGCAAACTGCTTTAGAACGCGAAAAAACAAAACTAGAACTTGAGAGAGCTCAATTAGAAAGAGCTAAAATTCAAGCGGAGGGTAGAGGGTTCGATACTGGTGTGGATGGACTAAACGCGAATTCTAAGTCATTAGAATCTCTCATAAAAAGCGTAAGAACATTAACTCTTCCTGTACCAAGTAGACCGGAAACGTGGAATTTATTTTTTACCTCTTTAGAAAAGGCGTTTAAAATTAAAAATGTCGATGAAGAACTTAAAGTTGAAATTTTATTTAATTTGCTAGGCGAGCGAGCGGCGAATTTATTAACGTATGTAAACGTTGAGGAGATGAAAGAATATAAAAAGGTTAAGAATATAATTCTTAAAGAGTTTCAACCGACACCAGAAGTATGTTTGGAAAATTTTTTGTCCGCTAAAAGGTTAAGAAACGAGAATCATATGCAATTCGCGAGTAGAATTAGAGCAAATTGGGATTTCTACTGCCAACTTAGAAAAGTTAGTGATTTTGAAATGCTTAATGAATTAATAGTCAGCGACCGAATATTGAATGCATTAGACCCAGAAGCGCGAAGTTATATTAAAATTAAGCAGTTAGATACGTGGTTCCGACCGAAACAAATAGCGGAGCTCTGTGACAATTGGTTCACTTCGAAAGGTAGAACTTTTTCAGAGTTATACGATAAACCGACAAACAAATTCCGTAATCAGATAGAAACTGGATTCCCAAATAATTCAGGTGGAAAATATGTCCCACCTCATATGAGAAATAATTTTAATGATAAAAATACGAGTTCGGGAAAAGAATGTAAATTATGTAAACAAATCGTTCATTTACGTTATTGTCCTAACAGGGAAAAAACTAAAACGGGAACAATTCAATCAAAAAGAGACCCAGCTGTAAGTAAACCCAAAACGGAAGATAAATTAATCGCTAGAGTTAAAATTGAGTATATTGACCCCAATTCAATTAAATCTCAACCCTTACAATATGAATACATTTATTTGGGAGGAAAAGAAATTAAAGCCCTCATTGATAGTGCCGCAGACATGCCAATTTTAAATTCAAACGAAATTCCGTTACATTTAAAAAATAATGATTGCACGAAAGTTCATTTAATATCAGCATTTGGAGAAAATATAGTAGCAGATTTACAAACGTTTTCGATTTCATTAAAATCTGAATATCCTAATAATCTAAGCAGTAGTGCAGATGTATTATTTTCAGTAACAGACAAATTAGTCGTTCCTTGCATTTTGACGCCAGTAGTATATGAGATGTTGAAGGCAGCGAATATTGATGAGGGGGGAAAGCAAAACAATCTTCTAACTTTGTCGCCGTTACGTCATGAAAGGAAAGAAATATCAGAGGGTGTGGCAGGGAACGCAGAGATGTTTATGTTAAAGGGTTTGGAAAGTGAAAACAATGAATTAATGATCTGTTGCGTTGAATCTGAGAATCAAAATAAAGAGGAAAATATGGGTCAACTTTCAGAGACGGAGATTTTTAAAAAACAGCAAAGGGATTGTGATACTTTACGTGAAGCTTTTAAAGATGCGAAACAAAATAAAAATAGGTATTTAATCATGGATTGCTTACTTTATCACCAAGAAAAAATTTCAGGGGACCAGGTAACACAATTGGTTGTACCAAAGGTAAAAAGGGAACAAATATTAAAATTAGCACATGAATCAATTTTTGCAAATCATTTGGGCATGAGAAAAACAAAAGAGCGTATTCGTCTTTCATTTTATTGGCCAAACATGTCAAAAGAAATAGAGGAGTATTGTAGGAGTTGTAAAGATTGTCAGTTACGGAGTAGGGAGAGGGGGAGTGATCAAATACCTATTACTCCGATCAATCGACCTGAATTTGCGTTTGACCAGGTAATATGTGACATTATCGGTCCGATCGATCCTCCGTCAGCTCGTAAACATAAATATGTGTTATGTTTAGTTGATTTGCATTCTAGGTGGCCTGAGGCAGTACCTTTAAAAACGATAACAGCAAAAGCTACTTGCAATGCGTTATTAGAAATATTTATGAGAACGGGAATACCTAGGGTAATTTCGAGTGATCAGGGCACAAATTTTGCCTCGAAATTAACACAAGAATTTCATAATAGGTTAGGTACAACCCCAAGGTTTGCAACACCGGGACATCCACAATCTTCAGGCTTAGTAGAAAGATATAATCAAGTTTTGAAGCGCATGTTACATTACATTATTCGTAGTGATCCGAAAAATTGGGATAAATATATACCTTACTTATTATTTGCATATAGGGAGATTCCGAACTGACAACCGGGGTATCACCATTTAAGTTGATGTACGGGAAAGAAGCGAGGGGACCACTTGCAGTATTAAAATCTTCATGGTCAGGGGAAATTCCACTGCCCTTAAATATAGGAAAGAGCGCGATCGAGTATCTTCAGGAATTAAAATTGAACTTAGAAAAGGCTGCAGAGGAGGCATCTTTAGTAGCAGAAATTAGGCAAGGGTCCTACGCAAAATATGCTAACCGGCGAGCGATATATAAAGAGTTTCACCCAGGTGACCAAGTATATTTACTGATACCTGATTCTAGTAACAAATTATATGCGAGATGGACGGGACCCGCAGAAATAGTTGCACGTTGCAATCCCGATTCTTATAAAGTAAAGCTGGTAGATGGAAGTATTAAGAACGTACGTGTAAATAAAATAAGGAAATTTATTTGTAGAGTACAGGCAGTGGGTGTAGTATTTGAGAGGGAAGATGAGATGGGGGAGATCCAATCCACACCTAGTATGAACGACTCTATAAATTTTTCCTATCCTGAGGAGATTAATTTGAATCATTTAGAGGATGATAAAAGAAAAGAACTGTTACATTTGTTAGAGAAGTACAAAACTGTATTTTCAAAAAAAGTTCAAATTGCTAAAGTCGGAGAACACAAGATAAGAATAAACGAAGCTGAAAGGAAGAAGCCTTACATATATAGAATTCCAGAAGCATTGAAACCCCAAGTTGAGAAGCAGATTGAGGAATTGTTAGACCTAGGTTTAATTGAAGAAAGCGATGCTGAAATCTCTCATCCTATAGTGTGTGTCATGAAAAAGGACGGAGCTCTTCGACTATGTATTGACTTTCGATCTCTAAATGCAGTGACAATACCCGACGATTTTCCTATGGAAAATCAGACTGATTTATTATTTGAAATTGGGAAAGCCAACGTGATATCAACAGTTGACCTGCTCAAGGGTTATTGGGCCATACCATTAGAAAAAAAGAGCCAAGATTTAGCTTCCTTCAAGACTCATAGAGGACAGTATCGTTTTAAAGTTATGCCTTTCGGATTGAGAAACGCTGCAGCAACCTTCCAGAGGGTCATGAACCAAGCACTTGTGAAATATCAAGATTTTGCAAGGGCGTACATTGATGATATTGCTATCTATTCAAAATCGTGGGATGAACATTTGGTACACATTGACATTATTTTTGAAAAGCTTTTAGAATTAGGGTTTTCTGTAAACTTAAAAAAGTGTTCCTTTGCAAGAACTCATATCAAATACTTAGGACACATCGTCGGATCCGGCAGCCATGGTGCAGACCCAGATAAAGTGGCAGCGATTCAGAAACTATCGAGGCCTCAGTCAAAGCATCTGTTAAAGAGTTTCTTAGGACTTTGTAATTATTATCGAGATTACATTCCACATTATTCAGAAGTAGTATTGCCATTAACGGAATTGACGAAGAAAAGATGTCCGGAAGAACTTACTTGGAAGGAAAACCACGAAATTGCATTTCAAAGCGTGAAGCGTTGTCTTATGGAGGCAACCAGCCTCAGTACTCCTGTACTCGGAGTACCTTTTGTGATACAGTGTGATGCGTCATCGACAGGGATCGGTGGTTGTTTGTCTCAACGTAAGGATGGTGTGCTACATCCTATAAGCTATGCCAGTCAGAAGTTGACCAAAGCCCAGCAAGCTTGGCCAACTATCGAAAGAGAGGCCTACGCCGTCATTTGGAGTTTAAAGAAATTCGAGACCTGGATATTTGGATCGCCTATAGAACTGATTACGGACCATAATCCGTTGACTTTTGTTTCTAAGAATGCACCTCAATCATCTAAGCTTCAACGATGGGCTCTGGCATTACAGAAGTATAACATTTCGATTACGCATTGTCCAGGTGCGAAGTTGACAAACGTGGACGCTTTGTCTAGATTAGAAACTGAAAAACTTTGAACTGTGAACACTTTTGAGAAAAACTTTTCTGAACATTATTTGTTTCATATGTGTATCTAACTTTATAATATTTTTGTATTCCAGGATAGTGTTTTGTTTTGTGAACTGATTAAGTATACTGAGTGCTAAGGAGTTAACATCACCAGACATTGTTTTTTTTTTATTGAATCTAATTCTTTTGGAAAGCCTAGATCCAATTTTAGGTGGGGGGTGTGATGTCTGGTGGCGCCACCCTCCATAAAAGAAAAGAGAAAAACAAAAACAAACAGAGAAGGTAGGGCTCTGATGGAGAGCGGAGGTGTATGCTAGTAGTTTTGGTTTAGCGATTTAATTATGTTTCATTTTCTTTAAATTCATTTACAATTGTTAATAAATAGATTTTTTTCGTGTTACAAATTGATTGCCCTTTCTTTGAGTTATATCACTTGGGAAGCATCAGGTGAAGGAAAGAAGGTAAAATATCACACGCTCTCTTTCGATGAACCTGAGAGCTTGCTTAGAGGAGAAGAGCGAAAAATGAGGTAGGCTTTGTTTGAAATCTCAAGTTTGATTGTTAGTGCATGAACTGTGATTTAATGAGAAATATATAATAGACTTTGCTGAGTTTAATTTGAAGAACTGTCTATTGGAAGTAACTAAATATGTTTAGTATAAAAGGTTTAAAGAAAGAAGATTTAGCTGTTGTTGCTAAAGAGTTAGGGCAAAAGGTTGAGCCAGGTCACAGAATTGTAGATTTAAAGGTATTAATAGAAAAGAGCTCACAATATACAGCAGACAACGATTTTGTTTCGGAACTGTTAAATTCAACAGTCACGGAAAGATTGGAAAGGGAGCAGCGCCTAAAAGCAGAACAAGAAAAAGAGCGCCTAAAAGTAGAGCAAGAAGCAGCGTTACAACTTGAGCAAACTGCTTTAGAACGCGAAAAAACAAAACTAGAACTTGAGAGAGCTCAATTAGAAAGAGCTAAAATTCAAGCGGAGGGTAGAGGGTTCGATACTGGTGTGGATGGACTAAACGCGAATTCTAAGTCATTAGAATCTCTCATAAAAAGCGTAAGAACATTAACTCTTCCTGTACCAAGTAGACCGGAAACGTGGAATTTATTTTTTACCTCTTTAGAAAAGGCGTTTAAAATTAAAAATGTCGATGAAGAACTTAAAGTTGAAATTTTATTTAATTTGCTAGGCGAGCGAGCGGCGAATTTATTAACGTATGTAAACGTTGAGGAGATGAAAGAATATAAAAAGGTTAAGAATATAATTCTTAAAGAGTTTCAACCGACACCAGAAGTATGTTTGGAAAATTTTTTGTCCGCTAAAAGGTTAAGAAACGAGAATCATATGCAATTCGCGAGTAGAATTAGAGCAAATTGGGATTTCTACTGCCAACTTAGAAAAGTTAGTGATTTTGAAATGCTTAATGAATTAATAGTCAGCGACCGAATATTGAATGCATTAGACCCAGAAGCGCGAAGTTATATTAAAATTAAGCAGTTAGATACGTGGTTCCGACCGAAACAAATAGCGGAGCTCTGTGACAATTGGTTCACTTCGAAAGGTAGAACTTTTTCAGAGTTATACGATAAACCGACAAACAAATTCCGTAATCAGATAGAAACTGGATTCCCAAATAATTCAGGTGGAAAATATGTCCCACCTCATATGAGAAATAATTTTAATGATAAAAATACGAGTTCGGGAAAAGAATGTAAATTATGTAAACAAATCGTTCATTTACGTTATTGTCCTAACAGGGAAAAAACTAAAACGGGAACAATTCAATCAAAAAGAGACCCAGCTGTAAGTAAACCCAAAACGGAAGATAAATTAATCGCTAGAGTTAAAATTGAGTATATTGACCCCAATTCAATTAAATCTCAACCCTTACAATATGAATACATTTATTTGGGAGGAAAAGAAATTAAAGCCCTCATTGATAGTGCCGCAGACATGCCAATTTTAAATTCAAACGAAATTCCGTTACATTTAAAAAATAATGATTGCACGAAAGTTCATTTAATATCAGCATTTGGAGAAAATATAGTAGCAGATTTACAAACGTTTTCGATTTCATTAAAATCTGAATATCCTAATAATCTAAGCAGTAGTGCAGATGTATTATTTTCAGTAACAGACAAATTAGTCGTTCCTTGCATTTTGACGCCAGTAGTATATGAGATGTTGAAGGCAGCGAATATTGATGAGGGGGGAAAGCAAAACAATCTTCTAACTTTGTCGCCGTTACGTCATGAAAGGAAAGAAATATCAGAGGGTGTGGCAGGGAACGCAGAGATGTTTATGTTAAAGGGTTTGGAAAGTGAAAACAATGAATTAATGATCTGTTGCGTTGAATCTGAGAATCAAAATAAAGAGGAAAATATGGGTCAACTTTCAGAGACGGAGATTTTTAAAAAACAGCAAAGGGATTGTGATACTTTACGTGAAGCTTTTAAAGATGCGAAACAAAATAAAAATAGGTATTTAATCATGGATTGCTTACTTTATCACCAAGAAAAAATTTCAGGGGACCAGGTAACACAATTGGTTGTACCAAAGGTAAAAAGGGAACAAATATTAAAATTAGCACATGAATCAATTTTTGCAAATCATTTGGGCATGAGAAAAACAAAAGAGCGTATTCGTCTTTCATTTTATTGGCCAAACATGTCAAAAGAAATAGAGGAGTATTGTAGGAGTTGTAAAGATTGTCAGTTACGGAGTAGGGAGAGGGGGAGTGATCAAATACCTATTACTCCGATCAATCGACCTGAATTTGCGTTTGACCAGGTAATATGTGACATTATCGGTCCGATCGATCCTCCGTCAGCTCGTAAACATAAATATGTGTTATGTTTAGTTGATTTGCATTCTAGGTGGCCTGAGGCAGTACCTTTAAAAACGATAACAGCAAAAGCTACTTGCAATGCGTTATTAGAAATATTTATGAGAACGGGAATACCTAGGGTAATTTCGAGTGATCAGGGCACAAATTTTGCCTCGAAATTAACACAAGAATTTCATAATAGGTTAGGTACAACCCCAAGGTTTGCAACACCGGGACATCCACAATCTTCAGGCTTAGTAGAAAGATATAATCAAGTTTTGAAGCGCATGTTACATTACATTATTCGTAGTGATCCGAAAAATTGGGATAAATATATACCTTACTTATTATTTGCATATAGGGAGATTCCGAACTGACAACCGGGGTATCACCATTTAAGTTGATGTACGGGAAAGAAGCGAGGGGACCACTTGCAGTATTAAAATCTTCATGGTCAGGGGAAATTCCACTGCCCTTAAATATAGGAAAGAGCGCGATCGAGTATCTTCAGGAATTAAAATTGAACTTAGAAAAGGCTGCAGAGGAGGCATCTTTAGTAGCAGAAATTAGGCAAGGGTCCTACGCAAAATATGCTAACCGGCGAGCGATATATAAAGAGTTTCACCCAGGTGACCAAGTATATTTACTGATACCTGATTCTAGTAACAAATTATATGCGAGATGGACGGGACCCGCAGAAATAGTTGCACGTTGCAATCCCGATTCTTATAAAGTAAAGCTGGTAGATGGAAGTATTAAGAACGTACATGTAAATAAAATAAGGAAATTTATTTGTAGAGTACAGGCAGTGGGTGTAGTATTTGAGAGGGAAGATGAGATGGGGGAGATCCAATCCACACCTAGTATGAACGACTCTATAAATTTTTCCTATCCTGAGGAGATTAATTTGAATCATTTAGAGGATGATAAAAGAAAAGAACTGTTACATTTGTTAGAGAAGTACAAAACTGTATTTTCAAAAAAAGTTCAAATTGCTAAAGTCGGAGAACACAAGATAAGAATAAACGAAGCTGAAAGGAAGAAGCCTTACATATATAGAATTCCAGAAGCATTGAAACCCCAAGTTGAGAAGCAGATTGAGGAATTGTTAGACCTAGGTTTAATTGAAGAAAGCGATGCTGAAATCTCTCATCCTATAGTGTGTGTCATGAAAAAGGACGGAGCTCTTCGACTATGTATTGACTTTCGATCTCTAAATGCAGTGACAATACCCGACGATTTTCCTATGGAAAATCAGACTGATTTATTATTTGAAATTGGGAAAGCCAACGTGATATCAACAGTTGACCTGCTCAAGGGTTATTGGGCCATACCATTAGAAAAAAAGAGCCAAGATTTAGCTTCCTTCAAGACTCATAGAGGACAGTATCGTTTTAAAGTTATGCCTTTCGGATTGAGAAACGCCGCAGCAACCTTCCAGAGGGTCATGAACCAAGCACTTGTGAAATATCAAGATTTTGCAAGGGCGTACATTGATGATATTGCTATCTATTCAAAATCGTGGGATGAACATTTGGTACACATTGACATTATTTTTGAAAAGCTTTTAGAATTAGGGTTTTCTGTAAACTTAAAAAAGTGTTCCTTTGCAAGAACTCATATCAAATACTTAGGACACATCGTCGGATCCGGCAGCCATGGTGCAGACCCAGATAAAGTGGCAGCGATTCAGAAACTATCGAGGCCTCAGTCAAAGCATCTGTTAAAGAGTTTCTTAGGACTTTGTAATTATTATCGAGATTACATTCCACATTATTCAGAAGTAGTATTGCCATTAACGGAATTGACGAAGAAAAGATGTCCGGAAGAACTTACTTGGAAGGAAAACCACGAAATTGCATTTCAAAGCGTGAAGCGTTGTCTTATGGAGGCAACCAGCCTCAGTACTCCTGTACTCGGAGTACCTTTTGTGATACAGTGTGATGCGTCATCGACAGGGATCGGTGGTTGTTTGTCTCAACGTAAGGATGGTGTGCTACATCCTATAAGCTATGCCAGTCAGAAGTTGACCAAAGCCCAGCAAGCTTGGCCAACTATCGAAAGAGAGGCCTACGCCGTCATTTGGAGTTTAAGGCGACAAGGGGCTTTCAATTTTTTTTTTTGAAATTATGAAGGGATTTGCCTGAAATTTTCAGAATACATTTATATTGTTAAAAACAACTTTTATACAAAATTTCAAAGAAATATTTCAAAATTTAAGAAATTAAGAAATTAAAATTTTTGAATTTTTTATGTTTTTTTATATTACTCCACGCGTCTGAAATTTTGTCAAAATGACAAAATTCTTTTAAAATATTACATATTAGGTAATATTGAAAAAATTGTTGGGAGTACTTTTTTTATTTTTTATTATAGAAACAAATAACATTAAAAAAACAGTAAAAAACCTACATTTTTAGGAAAAAATCATCATACCTCTATAAAATATTATGTATAAAAAAAATTCTATTCACTTAATTCAAAAAACATTTCCAACAAAATGTTAATAATATTCATCAATATATAGCATTAAATTCTCAGGTCAATAGAATGAAAATTCATTACGCTGGAACAGTTTGAAATTTGTAAATTTGTCAAAAAAGACATTTTGAGAAAAATGACATTTACTACTTTTTCATTGCAAATTTTACTTCTGAACAAATATTTCTTGTTTTTAATATAAATACCTATAAATATTGTCTAATGAAATAGTTTAATAATTATATACTTTAAATTTCTTTAAAAAAATTAACAAAATATTTAACTAATTTAAAATTAATTTTAAACTAAACTAATTTTAACAGTTACGTGCATTCAAAAAAAGGTAAACAAAGGGGTGTGGTCAAAACTGAAATGGTCATAACTTCATTAATTTTGCTCTTATTCCAGAAATTTTTTTTTTAAATGTTCAGTTAAATGCCAAGATTTCAGAAATATAAAATGTAAAATATAGATTTTTTTCACAAATTTTTGCTTCTTTGAAAGTCCCTTGTCACCTTAAAGAAATTCGAGACCTGGATATTTGGATCGCCTATAGAACTGATTACGGACCATAATCCGTTGACTTTTGTTTCTAAGAATGCACCTCAATCATCTAAGCTTCAACGATGGGCTCTGGCATTACAGAAGTATAACATTTCGATTACGCATTGTCCAGGTGCGAAGTTGACAAACGTGGACGCTTTGTCTAGATTAGAAACTGAAAAACTTTGAACTGTGAACACTTTTGAGAAAAACTTTTCTGAACATTATTTGTTTCATATGTGTATCTAACTTTATAATATTTTTGTATTCCAGGATAGTGTTTTGTTTTGTGAACTGATTAAGTATACTGAGTGCTAAGGAGTTAACATCACCAGACATTGTTTTTTTTTTATTGAATCTAATTCTTTTGGAAAGCCTAGATCCAATTTTAGGTGGGGGGTGTGATGTCTGGTGGCGCCACCCTCCATAAAAGAAAAGAGAAAAACAAAAACAAACAGAGAAGGTAGGGCTCTGATGGAGAGCGGAGGTGTATGCTAGTAGTTTTGGTTTAGCGATTTAATTATGTTTCATTTTCTTTAAATTCATTTACAATTGTTAATAAATAGATTTTTTTCGTGTTACAAATTGATTGCCCTTTCTTTGAGTTATATCACTTGGGAAGCATCAGGTGAAGGAAAGAAGGTAAAATATCACAATATGAGCATTTAAAGTAATTCTTTTACGCATGCGCATGAGGGAGAATAGCGGATGGAATTGTTTTTCACAATTTTGCACCATAATTTTTTTTATAATTTATTCAAGATATTCGAAGCGGGTTTTTTTTTTCACGAGATACCAAATACAATTCACTACAAAATTCAGACGAAAAAATTTTCTTTTTAGTTTTTTCCGAACATGTACAATATGAAAAAAATATTTAACATGCTAATATCTTGCTCAATTTTTAATAATTTTATTTTTAAATTTTAAAATGATATGCCTGCTATTAATTAAAAAATGTTCCTAAATAAATACCCTCTCGCTCCCTCTTGGCACTATGTGTGAGAGAAAATTTAATTATAATTGTAAAACATTGTACTTTTTCCATTTAAGTTTGACCTAAACGTTTTTAAAATTTGATCTGATCAGTTAAGCAATTTCTTAGGGGGTCCTGAATTCCGAAAAACACAGTGACAACTCCTGAACTTCCTTTCTTTTTTCCCTTCGTTCTTGAAAAGGCGTTAATTACCTTGAAATCAGTCAAATGAATAAGTGAAGAAAGATTTGAATAGGAAGAAAAGAAGGAAGAACTACAAAATAATTTTAACTAAATTTGATTAAAGTTTATAAATACTTGTAAGTTAGCTTTGAAGATTTTAAAAATACATTGGGCAGGGGGACCATCTGATCTGTTCTGTGCGCATGTCTAAATAATTACGTAAAATTTACTCTGAATGATGTAATTATTTTCAAGAAGTTTAAGCTTATCATTTTTTTTTATTTACCACTGTTAAGGCTGTATAAATTTCATAAAATATGAAATATTTACCCCGACCTGTCCCAATTTAGGGCATACGGGTAAATGTTTATTAAAATCAAGAAAAACAGAAAAAGTACATAAAATACAAAAAGTGCAAAAATACGAAAACATTACAGAGTCTGATGGCAAGGGCAGTAAAACAATTAAAATGCTCCGAGAGTCCCGCCTTATAGTGCCTTAGCCGACGGGACCTCCCTTATAGTGAATCAAAGACACAAATGAGAAATTTTACAATACATCGCAGGAAAGTGCATTATGACATACAATGCATCATGTGCAGGCAGTACATAGGATTAAAACGAGTAATAATACAGAGTAAGTTGGGTCGTCGCTAAACCAAAGCGATCATTAACATTGTAGCAGGTTAATAAATGACGCAAAGTATAAACTACTGATGTATTCAAGAACAGTAAAACATGAAGTGAACCATTAAAAAACGTGTACCTGAAGTGAACACAAGAAAACATTAAAAGGTCACAGGTAAACGGAGGTCCCAAGTTAATACAGGTCAAAGAACCAATACAGTCGATGACAAATTGACAACAGGTAAGACAGAGCAAGGCGTAAGGAGTCAAGAAAATCTCAAATGTGAAACAAAAGGAGATAAAGATGTAAAGTGGTAAAGCAAACAATTATCAAATACAATTAAAAGGCGACTCTAAAATTTGCAAAGCAAGGAAAGGCAATGTAAATAAGCCATTTAAAAGCACAATGTAGTGAATAAATAGATTAAAACAGAATTAAAAAGCTAATGAGATAGATAAAACAACAAAACATTGTCAAAATAACGGGAAACGTACAGGCGGGCAGCCCAACAACCGGGATTGAGTTTAGTTCGTGTAGAGCGGATCCAAAATGTCATCAGGGGCGAGTGCGTCCTCCAGGGTGCGTTTAATGATGTCTTTAATAATTTGCCTATGTTTATTAGTCCTGCACCAAGATCTTATGTCGCCTCTTCTGTCAAAACTATTTCCCCTAATGGTTGCAAATTTTTGACAGTCAAGCATCAGATGTTTAATAGTCTGATAGTGACCGCAATATTTGCACGTGGAGGATTTTTGAAACATCCTAGCTTGGTGATCGCCAAATACACCATGGGAAGTTAAGAACTGATTAAAATAAAAATCGCTGGATAAAAAACGTTCGTTAACTGTAGGTATCAAATAGTGTGTGTGTCTCCCGTTTGCAGAGCTGCTCCACCTGTCCTGCCATAACATCCTACTGATCTGCCTCTGTCTATGTCTGACCTGGGGTTTTGTTATGGTGTAGTGAAAGTCCACCCCGCCCAATAAGGTGCCCTTTTTGGCTAAAATATCTGCTTCCTCGTTGCCAGGCTCCCCCGAGTGGGCCAATTGAATAAGCATTGTTTGTTTTGGACAATTGCCTTAATTTCTTCTACTAGGGGGTCTGTTAGGGTTGGGTTTTCAAGGGCCTGCAACGAGGACTTAGAGTCGGAAAAGATGGTGTATTGTTCAATATTGTTATTGTTTGCTCAAAGGGTAGCCAATTTGATTGCCGTAAGTTCGGCGGAGTAGATACTACACTCATTATTTAAACATGCGGTCTGTTCGTAAATAATATGGTTATCCAGTTTCACCAGGAAACCACAACCCACCCGATCTTCATTAGCGCCTGTGCTTTCATTGGTCACCTGTTTCTTACTGCCATCAGTGTAGAACTCGTAGTCAACGCCCCTCGGTGAGCCGAAACCCCTACTAACGATCTTTAACTTCGTAGGGTCATACACAGGGACTGAGTAAGGGATATAATTTTTAAGTTCATCTGTTTGATAATCGCTGTCGTTAAATTCCTCTGGTGACCAGGTATGTCGTTTAATTGAAATAGTTGCTCTAATTTTTAAGTCAATAGGTATGACTCCTGCAAGTATTTGTAGTGCCTCCGTGCTAGTTGTAGAGTAGCATTTAGTGATGTTGAGCAATGGAATTCTTTGGATAGTTAGGAGCTTCTGGTTTATTTTAACTTTATTCTTATACCACACGGAGGCACCATAAATGATTTTCCCTTCAATAGCCTGCAGGTATATCAATTTCAAGATATTCGGAATAAGTCCCCATGTGGCTCCACTGAACTGTTTTAGTCTGTCATAGAACGTGATGATATCTGTTCTTAGATACTCCAGGTGTGGGATCCAGCTCAGCCGAGGATCGAGCTCTACATTAAGGTATTTCAATGTCCTGTCGCATCTTACATAGGCCGTCCTGGTCCCCTCCATTTTTAAGCGACGTGTTCTCTTTATACATTTCGCGTCTTTGGGGAAGGTTTATAAGTTTTGTCTTGTCGGGTGAAAATTTTAATTTGTGGCTTCCGGCCCAATTAACCATATTTTGAATAATTTCGGTCCCCAGCTTATCGAGACTATAAAGAATGGTGTGCTTCATTAAAAGGAAGACGTCATCAGCAAAGGCCAGTAGTTTGCAATCGTTAAAATCAAAGCTGGTTAAAAGAGAATCAATTAAAATTAGCCATAAAATTGGTCCCAGTGATGATCCCTGTGGAACACCTGTATTAATTGGTAAAATAACAAATTGATCATTAAAATAATAACAGGCATGTCTGTTGTTAAGGAAATCGTAAACAAGTGCCAACACCGAATCACTGAGCCCAAGGTTATTAAGACAGTACTTCAGGACTTGCCAATTAGCTGTATTAAAAGCATTCTCGAAGTCCAAGGCTACCCCCACGGTATGTTTCCCCTCACTTTTAGCCTGACCTACAAAATCAACCACTGCACCTAAGGCCTCTTCTGTCCCCCTGCCTCTCCTGAAGAGATATTGGTTGGACTTTAGCTTATTGTTGGATTCCAGGAAATATACTAGACGTTCTGTTAATAGTTTGTCTAATATCTTACCCCAGGTAAAGAGCAGGGAGATAGGTCGATAGCTCTGTGGTAGTCGGGGATCTTTTCCCTCTTTGGGGATAAGGCATACCAGGGCGGTTTTCCAACATGTGGGGGAAATTCTTAGTTGAAAGCATTTGTTGAGCATTGCCCTAAACCAAGATTTATTGCAGTAGTATAATTCTCTGTACACCTCAGCTAGAATGCCGTCAGGACCAGGAGATTTGTTAGGTTTAAGACATCTGATAGCATGTTCAATTTCAGGTACAGTGAATTCGTCCGCATCAGTACCACTGAGTCTGATATCAACCTCTGGATTATGCATCATTGGAAAATGATGGTTCAGAATGTTAATAATTGAGGTCTTGAAGTCGGAAGTTTCGTTCCTATCACAAGTGACGGTATGGATGTTTTCTTGTGATCTGATGTTCAAGTTTTTTGCAATCTTATATGGCTTCCCAAAAGCCGACTCTGTTGTGAAACTTTCGACATATTTCTTGATCCCTATTCTTTTTTGAAGTCTAATCAGCTTTCTGTATTTTGCTAAGTTTGATTTATAATCAACTAGAAATTTTTGTCTTCCAGCAGCCTCCGTGCATTTTTGGTACCTCCGCCTCATGGCTCTCACTCTCTTTCTAGTTATCGCTAGTTCGTCAGTCCACCAGTAGTTATTTATCTTCCTTTTCTGGCCGTTAGATTTGCGGGTTGCCCTTCCACAAATCGCTGCGATATCACTCGTGACGTCAGTGATGAAAGCTTCCAGTTCAGTTTTATCGTTTATTGTATTGGGGTCATATTGCTCTGGAAGATTTGTTAGGCCGCTTTTGAGAGTAATCCAATTTAATTTATTATAATGATAGCGTGGTACCCTGTTTTGGTTATAAGAGGTTTGCGGGTTTGTATCGGGTGTGTAGGTGCAAGTGAGGAGCTCATGGTCGGAGGCAGTAATGATGTCTGCAACACTATAGTGGCCAAAGTGTGTATCATTGGTGATCATGAGGTCAATCCAGCTTTGACCCAGAGATGTACAGTAGGTAGGGGGAGAATTTGGGTCATTCAAAATAATAAAATCAAATTAATTGATAAATTGTAGCCCTGGTCCAGACCGGTGCACGGTGCTACCTCCCCAGATAGGTGATTTAGCGTTAAAGTCGCCGGTGATAAGCACTGAGCGGTCAGTAAAACGGGCAGCCAAGGACTGGAGTTTTGAGATATGAAGCTCAAAATTATCATTAGGCGGGATATAAATAGAAACGAAGAGTAATTTCTTACAGCCATAGGTGAAGCCGATGGCTTGAATACACTGCTCGCTGTAGACACTAAAGTCCTCTAAGTCAGTGCGGTTTATAAGTATGGCCACTTTTGGCTTATCGGCAAATGCATAAATCTTAATATTACTAGACAAGTCAGTGATAATCGATTGCAGGTTGAAGTATGGTTCGTTAATGCCTACAATATCAAGCTTTAGTTCCGAGATGTCCCGGCTAAGTTGGATATTTACAGCCCTGGATCGATTGAGATTGAGGTGGCCGAATAGTAAGGGTGATTGATGACGATTATCCATAATTCGTTCTTTTGGATTGCTGGTCCCTAGCCCGTACTATTTGTGGACAGTTTTTATCGAATGGGCTGTGGTTAACAACATGTGTGGTCCTGTATTTAACATTGGCTGTTGCACAATTCAGGCAGTGCTCACAGTTTGTGCAGTCTTTCTCTTGGTGTCCGCGCTGCGAACAGTTCCTGCAAACCTTCTCCATAGTGCAGTCCCTGGCTAAATGTCCGTGTTCGGAGCACTTGAAACACTGCCTGATTCTAAGATGCTCCTGGGAGAAGTGCCGTCGCCATCTGATGTTAATTTTGTCCATTTCTATTATTTTGTTAAACGGTCCTGGTTTAACCTCGACGACCCAATTGTTTCCGTTTTTTCCGCCTCGTAGGGGGAATTTGATTTCAACATCTTCACTCTCTATGATGTCGTTCTGGTTAACCAGTGCCTCCAGAAAGTCCTCACTTGTCATCGTCGTCGACACCAAAGACTATGGACGGATTGACAAGTTTTGGTTTTGATGAGATTTTGTAGTTTTCTTTTATGTCATTGTTGTTAAATTCTTGTTCAAATATCTGCAATTCCTTTTCACTGTTAGTTTGGATTAGAACGCCGCCTTCCCTTGTTTTGACCAATCTCTTAACACCTATTTTCAGTTTATTCGAATCCAAGGCCCTGATGATGTCACTTTTGGTTTTGTCTGAAGTCGTACTACCGGTCGTGGGTTTAATGAGGATAATGTGGTCCTTGGCTCTTGGTGTTTTGTTATTTCTGTACAAGTTGTTCTTGTTGTGCTTCAGTGCGTCTGCATAAGTGCGATCACCGGTGCATGCCACGTCCATGATTGCGCTTTCAGTAGTGTCTAGTTGGTCCAAGACACTGTCCATTTGACGGCGAGGTTGGCATCCTGTTTGCTGATGACAACAAGCAGGTCGTTGACTATCTTTAGAGCTTCCGTTCTATCCGCCATCGAGATCTTACAGGTTGATTTATGTAGGACATTATAAATTTTTAATTGGAGTTGGGCACTATCAGTCATAAAATGGGTCTTGATCGGTCCACCCCCCTCCCCATCGCTCCCGGACTCCTCACCAATCTCAATTCACCAATCTTCACCAATTTCATAATATAGATTTTTTTCTGTTTAATGTTAAAATATTAAACAGAAATTAATAATCGTCATTAAGATGTTAAGCAGTAATAAGTATTATGGCCGCAATAGTAAGTATGCTTTTGCTTCGTATCATTGCGAAGTTGAAGTATCATTTTGCGTAGAAGTACTTTTCCTTATATCAGTTTTAGGGTGGGTGCTGACTTTTAAAATCCTCATGGTTTTAAGCATTTTGTAAGTTAGACCTCGGTTCCTCCAACCAATTGGTCGCTAATTAAGAATTTAATGCATATCATCATGCCGCATTATTAATTGTGATTTTGTTTCATAATTCATTATTGTAAAAGTGAAGCATCACTTTGGGAAGAAGTGTTTTTCTTCCTTCCATTTTTAGGGAAGGGAGAGAAATATTTAACTAGTAAAAGGTCACAAGTAAAAGTTATATTACATTTGATAGTTTTCACAAGTAAAAGTACGTAAATTGAGAATTTAATGCACATTATGTCGCAAAATTAAGTATGTTTATGTTTCATAATTTATCAATGCGAAGTTGAAATATCATTTCACCTAGGAGTATTTTTCCTTCTTCCTATTTTATAGGAGGGGGGGGGAGAGGTTTTAAGGGACCCTCGGTTTATAATATTTTGCGGGTGGGGCCCCGACCTGTACAATCAAAAGTCTGTTAACTCATAATTTTATTCATAGTATGCCGTAATTGTAAGCGTTTTTTTTGTTTCATAATTCATTGTTGCGAAGATGAAGTATCATTTTGTGTGGAAATATTTTTTCTTTTTTTTCTTCATATTTTTAAAGGGGAGCTGATTTGTAAGAGGCCCCTTGGTCTCAAACTTTTGTAGGTGGGGCTCTGATTTGTACATCCAAAAGTTTGTAAACTCAGAATTTTATACACATTCATTAGGCTGAGGATACAGTTCCATGTAGCTATTTATATTGTGACGTTTTACTACTTCAGACGTATTCATCAAATAAAATTCTAAATAAATAATCTTTTCATTATGCTAATAATGAAAAAAATTACGACAAAGTATGTTTGAAAGCAATATTGATTTTTTTAAATGCTTCTTTTTTGCTTAAAGGAACATGGATTCAGAAAGCCCCGCACTTTGGCTGGGGCCCAAAGGACGATTGTTTTTTCAGGTCTATGGCCTGTCCTACCCTGCATGCAGTCTATCAAATTAAATACTAATAAATATAAATACTGTTATCATTTTTTAGGCAATTTTAAACACATGAATAACGAGCTATAACAAGAAATAACAATAGTCTTAGATATTACATTTCAAGTGTTATCGAAAAGAAGACAAAAGGGAAAAAAACTAGTCATCAAAAGCACTAGCGTACATGCAAAACATATTTATAAGCAATAGGGTAAACCAACCAGTGAAGGAACACGACCCAGTGAAGGAACATTTCCTATATATCGATTTAAAAAAAGAATTTGAAAGTTTTTCTGTAGATTGATTGGTAACAATAGCTTACTGCCAAACAATAGGAAGTCATCTAGCAATGTTTTGGATTACCTGGTCAAATAGACTTCTCTGAAAAATCTTTTGAATTTGTTATTATCTCTGCAGCACCTTGTTTCTTTGAAAAAATTATAAGGTGAGTGTTTGTATTTATATGTTTGAAGTGGAATTAATTGCATGTAATAGTTTTATTTTTCTCACTATGAGAAAGAGAATTCAAAATATAGTTATTGAAGTTACGTTTTATTTTTTTAAAGCATCATAGCATAATAAAGTACTGTTTATTAACTGGATCACCAAACGATGAAACACCAGTGAAGGAACAAGTGTTCCTTTACTGTTTTTTTTCTTTCTAAGTTAATGAAAATAAAAGATAAACTTTAATTTTCTTGTACCTTTAGTGATGTTCCGCATGAAAAGTATGTTAGAAATACGAAAAACAACTTCTAACCAGTGAGGGAACAGGCATGTTCCTTTACTGCGCATAGATTTCCCAGTGAATGAACAGTATGTGTTAGTATGTTGACACTTTAATTTTCAATTCATGATTACAAAGAAAAGTTAATATTTTCCAACTATTTATATGTTATAATTTCAAGAATAGGCTTGTTTTTAAATATTTGTATGGCTTATAAATCCATAAAGAGCATTAAGAAATAACCAAAATTAAGTGTTCCTTTACTGGGTGTTCATTCACTGGTAAGAGCTGTTCCTTCACTTGGTCTTCTTACTACTTGTTATTTGAACCTCCAAAACTTTAAAACAATATTATGTAAGTTCTCTACAATTTTTTTTGCTTAATTTGCTATTAGTAGCAAATATGTTGACACTGTCACTTAACTAAAATTACGAATTTTGAAATTAATATGATTTTTTAAAAGACAAGAGAAGCTTAAGTGTTCCTTCACTGGTTTGTTTACCTTACAAACAAAAAAATCGTGATTAGAATATAATTACTTCGATAAGCACAACAAATACCGTACATACACAGATATCACATCCCGCGCAAAATTCAGTCGCCGCCAGCTGGACAAAACTTGGCGTGAGAATGGCCTCGGCACTTTCCAATTTCGGATGCTGTTGCGCCTCAAATTTGCAGGGTTGACGTACTGAAATCGCGGCTGCTAAAACAGTTCTTATTTCAACTACCAATTGAAGTTATTTGACTAAGTAAGCTAGAAGCTCAAACCATCCTTTTCATAAACCAGTGTAAATGAGTTTTGTAGCAACAAATAAACATGAAAAGTTTTGATCATTTAACAAGATTTTAAATTGTTGTCATAAGAAAACTGCTGTACGTTCCTACAAATGCAAAGATATTTATATTTTCCTGGTATTAACATTATTAATAGTATTATTAAATGTTATAAAAATTCAGGGGATGGTTGGATCTAATCAAATAATATTAAAATGACAAGATAATTCCCAAATTTTTAATATTTAGTATTCTCAATTTTTCTTTTTTCAATTTATGCTTTATTTATTTATTTTTTATCTGGTTAGTGCTCAAAGAAATAAAATTTCACGATACAAAAATAAAAGCTAGATAACTTATATTTTATCATTGATTTTCAAATTCCTATTTTTGATATGTTTGTATTTCATGCTATGCTTGATAAATTAAAGAATTTATTGCCATTTAAGTAATTTAACAAGATTGAAAGCTATAAGCATAATCAAACTTTATGTAGATGTATTTTTATGTATTATTATGATATTATTGTTATGATATTTGGAAACATGGAGATATCTGATAATGATTGTCTCTGTGAAGGAGAGGAGTATAATGAATATGTTGATAAATATACTATAAACATATTATAACTCATAACTTAAATTTACATGCAAATATAAATTCAAATCTTAAGTCAAAATTATTAAACAGGAGATAGGAAAAAATTACTACATTACTACACTAATTCAAATTGGAACAGCGCACAAGGCAGCTGAAACCAAATTCAAATTATATAAACTAGTAACAGTATAAAATTACTTAAAAATGATTTAAAAATTTTTTAAAAAAAATATTGTAAAAATAATATTAAAATAAAATTGTGTGTTACTTAAATTTACATGGTAAGTTCTAGGTTGCTCTGATCTAACATAATTAGTGAAGAGGTACATAGTGAAAATTAAGAAACTTTGCTTTTTTTTATTGTTTTTTTTTTCTTTTGTAAAATGTTAAGCAAATATAAAACGCTAAAATTAATAATTGGAATTTAATTTATCAAAGAAGCGTAACTTACTAATTTATATTTATAATCTATTTATTTCTAAAGTTTCAATCAACTTCAAATTTTTATGACGTTTTTATTCCAATTACAGAAAGCAACTTTTCTGCAATTACACGTTCCAAAACTTATTTTTTGTTCATGGTTAATATCATTTATTGTAAAACTACATTTTTAAGTTGGTTTTTTAAGCATTATAAAATTTTCTCTCATTTGTTATCAGTTTTTTTGTGAAGCAACAAACATTCATAGTGAAAAATAACCATTAACTTATGCTTGATGTTTTAACATTGAAATATCTAAAGCAGGGATGGGCTAACTTTTTTGGTTGAGGGCCAAAAATTGGGAAAAATTTTTTTGGTGGGCCAAGTAAGAAATTCAAAATTTAAAAGAAAAAAAAAGCGATGTACAAGTTTTAATTTAAATATTTAGTGAGATGAATGAAACTGCGATTTCATTTTCCTTATATTGAGGGTCGAAGTGAGCTGCACTTATTTTAAAGCAAGAGGGTAAATGCTTGTCTGTTAGTCTACTTCTGAAAAGATTTTTTCTATGGTTCATAGTTGAAAACTCTTGTTCACATATATAAGATTAAGCAAACATAGCTAGCATGGATTTTCTGGGCATGGAATATTAGATTTTGGAAACTAACTTTTAGTAATGATTTGTAAAACTCAAACTTTGGCATATTTAGAAACAACTGCTTCAGATGATCGTTAGATTGTCTGCTCGTTGGAGCTTGAAATGCGCAGTCTGCCACATGTGAAGTACAATTCACCTATATTAGATTCCATAAGTCTGCTGCTCCTCGAGAGAGACGAACGCTATTTGAAGCCAATCTATGGCTATTCTATAAAGAACTTCTGATTTCAACATTTTACCAATTGAAGCTGTCAGTGCTAACTATTTCCATCAATTTATGTTTTGTGGAACAAAAAATAGAGAAAGTAAAAAGGTCGTCAGTAAAAAAAGAAAGAGCATAAATAGCTTTCATCAAAGTTGACAAGAAAATGGATGTAAATTGTTTATATTTGCCACTGATCGGCAAGTTCAAATTCTATCCGCGGGCCGGATAAGACCTTCCGGTGGGCCAAAGTTGGCCCGCGGGCCGTAGTTTGCCCATCCCTGATCTAAAGCAAAAAAATAATTATCATCAGTTTACAACTACTAAAACTAAACTCAGTGGTGTGACAGCCCATGGAATAAAAAGTTATATTGTGAAAAATAAATATTAGAACTTATTGTGAAAAAGAAGTCTCAAAATTTAAATGAAAGTAGTTTACAACTACTTTCATTTAAATTTTGAGACTTTTCCTTGTTTCACAATTAGTCCTCCAATTATATAAATTTAATTTTTGTGCATAAATTGTGCTACCTAAAGTTATTTTATTTAACATTTTTAACTTCTCATAATCCCATTTTGGAATTCATTTTTGACAAATTAATCAGATATAAATAATATATATAGTACTCTGGTTTTATTATATTTAAATTTATATTGTATATTACAAATAATATTATAAATAATATTATAAATTTCAAAGACTATAACATCGTAAACTTAAAAATTAACAACATTTTTTATTATATTTGTTTACTTGTTTATTTCTTATTCATTTTTTTTCTTTTTTAATTTTTTGAGACTGAAACAAATTAGTAGTAAATTTTTGAAAGATCGAGCCTTGTACTTGAGATATTTATATATTTTGAATCTTTGTTATGGTAAGCTACATATTACAAAACATATTTTTTCAAAAATAAATTTTGTTATATCATTTTGAAATCATTTATCATATCATTATCAAATATATCATTTATCAAATAAATTTTGTTCTATAGTTTTTTGAAATTCTTTTTTAGTGTTCATAGCATTAGTAATAGAAGGAAAACAGTTGGTGAGCGTCTTTTCTCAAAATCAAATGTGAGACACTTACATTGTTTCTTCAATTGCACAGCAGTATAGGTATTTATGGTGTAATTTTACTTGTAATGCCTTTCTATCATGTAACTTCAACTGAAAATTATGGACTGGGAGGAGAAATTGCCCTTTATAACAAATATGTGTCAATTTGTTTAAATTTTCTGGGAAGCATGGAAAGGAATTTTAAATTAAATGATTGATATTTTATATATAAAAAAAATGCATAAGAAAGAAAAAAATACTATTAAATATTTCATATTTATTTATTTCTATTGTTTTTCTTTTAAATGTTAAAGTTTTAATAAAGTTATTTCTTTTTTTTCAGATATATATTTATTGAATCAGATTTTTTTTCTCAGTCATTATTATTATCATATGAAGATTTACATTTTTAATCACCATAACAACGTTTTTTTTCTTCAGATTCTTGCAAAAAATATATTTGTGTTAAATATTGTTTAGCAAATCCCCATAGAAAGATATATCATAGCATCACCTGCAAAAATTGTTAAAATTTATTGAAAATGCTTCCAATATACTCAGAGTATGTTTCTTGTTCATTTTTTATTAATGATTTTGTAAGTAA
The DNA here is from genome assembly GCF_982258835.1 of Parasteatoda tepidariorum. Classification (NCBI taxonomy): domain Eukaryota; kingdom Metazoa; phylum Arthropoda; class Arachnida; order Araneae; family Theridiidae; genus Parasteatoda; species Parasteatoda tepidariorum. The sequence continues at coordinate 12,863,985 of NC_141766.1, read as the reverse complement.
GCTATATTTATTATGAAAAAAACCTTGTTGTGCTTGAAAAACCATTACAACTGCAATGATTATCAGTTTTGTTGGTTATAATAGTCTGGGAGAGTAATTTGACTGATGGTTTTGAAACTGAAATTGGCGATGCAGTTACTGTCCATGGATAATGGTGCAGAAATATTATCAACGATTTGCTGGCATAAATTAGATAATTTTACTATGAAGAACATGCGGTTTCAACAATATGGTGCAATATAAAATGCATTTTGTAACACAATTAGTTTATTGAGAAAAAAGTTCAGTGATTGATTAATCTCCAGAAATGTGGACGTGAGCTGACCACTAAAACCATACAATATAAATCCATTTTACTTTTTTTAAGCTTATGTTGAATAATTGATTTGCTACATTAAACCACAAAAACTTTATGTAATTGGGAAAATAATATCAGATTTATGTAGAAAAGTGGCCTAAAATTAGAGGTTCAAAGTAGAATTTTTGAAATTAATCAAGAGGCATTAATTTGCATGATATAGTTTTTAAATAAAATTCCATATATTAAATCTAAAAAGAGAAATCACATTCACATAGAATTCTCCCTTTTGTTTTTATATTAATTTAAAAATATATAGCTCTTACATGCTCCTCCATAACAACATGCATGTTATTCAAGTATTGTTTAAAACAAAGTCTCATTTTGTGCTCAGCATAATATCAACAAAAAGTCTCTCTCAGTCTTAGCTTCAACTTATTATCATCTTTATACTCTTTATTACGTATATTTTTTATATTAAATTTTTTTTATTATAATTAGTGATTCACTTTGATTTTATTGGCAATAAGAATTATGTATAAAGCTTGCTTGTTTTGACAAATTAAAAATTGTTTTTCACAATTATGTTTCATAAAAAAAAGGTTTTAATAATCTTATAAAATAAGTAAATAAAAATATGCTCAAAATAAAATATGATCACTTACAGTAATTTTTAATCTAATTATCAGATTTTTATACATTTACTAAGATGCAATCTTAATGATTCTAAGGATAAGCATTGAATATGCTGGTTGATTAATTTATTTGATGATTTTAAATTACCACCTAAGATTCAAAAACTTATTTTTTTTCAAATAAAAGCTATTCTTTTCAAATAGATTTGCATTTTTGATCATCAAAATACAGGACAGACACAGTGCACACCACCTGGAATATTTTTTGATTTAATGATCTGATCTTCATGTTTTAGGTCTCAATCTTAATAGTTTTAGGGGGTGACCTCAAATAACTATTTCTCAGGAACAAATTTTAGTTCAAAAACAATGATCTGATTCGGCTCAAATTTTATATTTTGTCATGTAAAATTACATACATTAAAATAATATAAAAATTGTATAGTATCTTACAATTCAAAAATGTTTTGACTATTATTAATTATTTGATGTTTACTAAAATTTATTTTCTGTATTGAATTATCTTTGGACAAATGACTTAATTCTGTGCAAAAATTTATATTTGCTGAAAAAGTTCAAGTTTCTCAAGATATGGTGAAATATGCAGAAAGTAAAATTAACAGTTAGGGGTCCAAACTTTGGATCACTCTCCTAACCAATTAACGGGACCATATTTCCCAGATTGCATCTACCCCATATATCTCAGGGGTCAGAATTTCAAATTCGTTGAAAAAAAGGTAGTTTATTCAGAAAAATACATTTTTGTGTCTGATTTCGTAACTTAGAATATTGTCTGCAGTTATTAATTTGCCAATTTGAGATCAGCCCTCAAACTACAGTACAGAACCCGTTATCCGGAAATCAGAAAACCGGAACGAAATTCAATAAATTTTCCCGCCATTTTTAAAAAATTTTTTATTTTTCCTCTTAAGATTTCAGGATTTTACTTTCTTTTTTGAAAGATGTTTACCTTACCATCATTTTGGAAATAATCATTAGTGTATTACTTCATCGTTTTTTCTTCTTTTTAAGATTATTTCCAAATAATTTTTTTTTTAGTTGAGTTTGACAATAAAAAAAACGGCTTTTTGTAGCGATTCAGAAAACCGGAAAAATCAGTTATCCGGAATAGCGATGGTCCCGATCGTTCCGGATAATCGGTTCCCTACTGTATTAATATTGAGTCCTAGAACCTATTAATCTGATCATTAGATCCAAAGTTATTCAGGGTGGTCTGTTATTTTTTTTAATTTTTTATTGACTCACTGTACATTATCAATTCCTATAAAAAATGTCTGCATAATGCATGTGTACTCAAAAACAATGTTCTTATATTGAAATAAACAAGTAATTATTGTGTGTTTAGTGTTTAAATAAAATTTTTCATAAAAATTAGATCAAAATTCTAAATCAAATTTGAATTAGATAATAAATTTATTTTCCTTTGAAAGAAAGATACGTTTTTATGCTTTTATAAATTTGCTATCTGCATATTACGATTTTTTTTTTTTTTTTAAATTTGCAATTTTCTTGTTCGGATTTTATTTCTTTAATTTTTTGGAGTCCTTGATTTGTTGACTTTTGTAAGTTTAATTCAACAGGGATCAGGGTTTACCAAGGTGAGCTCTTCCCAGAAAAAACCCAGTGGATTTTTTCATATATGGCCCATTTGAAAAATCTCATCTTTATACCTACCAAGTGGATTTTTTCACTTTTTGTCATTTACAATTAAATTTTTGTGCATTAAAAAAAACCAAATTGTTCTCTGAAATTATCAACTTATTGTTTTATAAATTTAACCATAACTTTTTATGCAAAATTATCTGAAGTAAAGCTAATTTCAGCAATTGGAATTTTGCAAACAAAATTTTAACACGAATAAACTACATACCTGAAAAAATAAAGTACATGATTAAAAAAACATATTACTAAATTATATACATTACATATCTATAAAACAAGTTGTTTGCAATATGCATATACATTTACACTTATTACATAATTTATTTGAATAGTATACTCTTTAGGGTTTGTTAAAGTACATCAACAGATAGATATTATATGCATCCATTATCTCAAAATATGTGTGATATATGATGTTTTAGACGAAGAGTGCAGAAATAAATTTTTGAGTTAAAAAAACTTGTCAGTAATGAGTATTTTTGTAGATTAGACCAAAATATCCCCATTTTTTAAAATTTTTTTAATTAAGGATTCTAGTATAAACTGTACTAGTTTCCATCTACTGTATCTTTTCCAAAAATAATCCATGTTTAAAGATAAAAGTCTGAATGTGGAGCCCATATATTAACAGAACCATATTTTAGAATATCAGTTGAAGGTCAAAATATCTAATCTAATTACTCAATTTTTCAGTGCTTTTCTTCTGACAGCTGGATTAGAAAGAATATTTTTTAATTTTTGATTAGCTCTGTTTTGTTTAAATATTTCAATTAAAAAAATAGAAATAAAGAGAGACTTTCTCATACTTTACATATTTAGTAAAATGAAATTGTCATGACTTGAGATTAAGCTTATACTTTACATGTTAACAAGTACAAAAATGTATTTTGTTTGATATTTTTTTTAATCTTCTTTTGTTCGCAAATATTTTATTTGATAAAAATTTTGTTCGATAAGAGAAAAATATTAAATTATATTGTGAACATATATTTAATTTATTTATTAATGAAATGTGAATGCATCTTGTAGATATTGGCTGTTCATGATATGCTCATTTGTACTTAATTATTAATTGAGTTTAATGTGTGTTCATCAAAAATCTTAAATTATATCTGCAAATCTTTGAGAACAAGCGTTTTTTTTCCCATTCATTTCAAAAGTAAAAAGCATAATTAAGATAAAAACTGATAATATTTCGTACATTGTAAGACAGAAAAAAAAAATCATGAATTGAAAAATACAAATGAGCATATCATGTTCTAGGAAAGATTTATGCATTTCATTCTATAATTAAATATAATACTTCTAGAGACTCTATTCATTAACTTGAAGGCAAATTATGTTTTTATTTATAATTTAAAACAAATCACATAGCATATTATGCTTTTCATTTTATAAAGAATCATTTCAGCCTTTTCATCATTATGTAATTCATTATACACTTTGAGAAAAGGGTTTTTTTTCCGGAAAAAACCCATATTGGTTGGGTTTTTTCTTAAAATCCCAACCCAGGGATGCTTCGTAACTAATCCTCAAGTCGAAGTTCATTTTTTAAAATATTTGTTGTAATATTACCTTCAATGCTTTTATTCATTTATATTTTTCTTTGTTTTTAGCTACTGGTATTGAGAATATAGCATTTCTGTTAAGGACTTGTTTTAATGCATACAAGGGAAAACTTATGGAAGTACCCTGATTGAAATGGGTTTCTATCTTTCTTTAATCTCTATGGACTTCCTGTATCATGGTATGTGTGAAAAGTTAGTCTAACCTTATGTGACATGAATGTTTCTTTAACCACCTTATATATATGTCATTGTAATAACCCAAAGTCTAATAAATTCTACCTTTTACTGGTAAAACCTGAGATTTACCAAGGTGGCTTAGTAAGTTCTAGGTCAGGGGTGGTGAACCTTTATACACCAACGTGCCATTTTTTCTAAAAAATTGTTTAATGAGATCATAGACGTGCCGTCAAATAATTTTGACCTTGTGATTATAGGGAAAATAACAATACTAAATACTATCAACTCAAAATTCATTATTTACATTGAAAAAAAAAACATTTTACCATGTCTTAAAACAACTTAAAGTAACATCAGTGTGACTTCTGTTGTTGCAGATTAGATAACAAACAATTTATATTAGGTTGTAAGATGTTAGTTTAAGCAGGACTGTTAATTTTTTTGCTAGTCATTTAATGTTAGCTGGTTTTTTTATGGTTATTAGTTGTTTTTTTTATCATTTATTGTTAATTTTTTTATTAATAATTGTTTATTATTTTGTTTGTTTTTTGTGAATTTTAATTTAGTTGTTACATATGCTTCATAATGTGATAACATTTGTGTAATAACAATTCATAGTGTAATAACAATTGTGATCGGTGGCGTGTTCAAAATATTGTGACTCATGCCTTAAATGGCACGTGTGCCATTAGTTCGCCATCCCTGTTCTAGGTTTTACAGCAAAGGTTTGACAAGAGGCCGAAATGAAATTATACTAAGGCATATTTTAGACTTTGCCATGCCACATTGGTAAAAATTAGGGTTTTACTGATGAAGCATAGAATTGACCACACTTCAGGTTTTTACTCTGTTATATATATATATATATATATATATATATATATATATATATATATATATATATATATATATATATATATATATACATATATATATATATATATATATATATATATATATATATATATATATATATATATATATATATATATATATACATATATATATATATATATATATATATATATATATATATATATATATATATATATATATATATACATATATATATATATATATATATATATATATATATATATATATATATATATATATATATATATATATATATATATATATAGTTACAATTACCTAGGTTAAAAAAATTCATTTTATTTTGTAATTTTGTATATCATTTATAGCTAAATTTGGAGGGAAATTATTTTAAGAAATAATCATAAAGCATATTTATTTATTTTCGGTAAATATAAAATGAAATTTCTTCTGCTATTAAGAAAATATTTTTTGAGTTTTATCAAGTTCTATCAGGTGAAAGAAACATTTGCAACAAGTATCATTACTCTTACAATTTTCAGTCTTTTGGGGCTTCTATAACATTTTTGTTTTAGGAAAGGAAAAAAAACACTAAAGATCTTTCATGAGCTGTTTTCAAACATTCAAGCTATAATTCTGAACTATTCTGATTCATATACTGATTCTAGTTATAGCTTGAATTAAAGTTATTGCTTAAAATAAATTGCTTGAAATAAAATAAAAGAAGAGTTTTTTTTTTTAAAATGAAAAAAAATCTTAAAAGCGATGCAGTGTTATAGAATTTAAAAGTGGTTGCTAATTTTTCAAATATATAAAACCTTTGCATTCATAGAAAATATCCTAATAGTACTATTAAATATAACATGACGTTTTTTTACATGATTTTAATAAGAGTTTCAATAATCTAAAGTTGATTATAAGTTTCTTAACTTAATTCACATCTATTAGAAGTCTACTACTTTTAGTGATTTATCTGTTTTTTCTATTTTCTATATACCTTAAAGACAATAATATAAATTGTATTACTGTATGATTTTGCAATAATGAAATTTTTAGATATTGAAAGAAGAATGTTTTGCATAATAGAAAGAAGAGAGCAATTTAACCAGATTAGAATAGACAGGGTGATTTATGCTTAAACTTTAGAATTTTCCAATGAAATTTTATAACTATTTTATAACAAAAAATTCCCAATAAATATTCTCATGAATTATTTAAAGTATAAGCAGTGTTCATCTAGGTTCTTAAAATCATGAAAGAATTCTTTATTCTTTCAACTGTTCTTAAGGCTTTTGAAAAATTCTTAAACAAAAATTTATTTTCCATTTTTCATAAAAATTCTTATTTTAGACATTCCACTGAAATTTTTTTTTATCTGCCATTGTAAAAATATCACTTTAAAGTAAAAAGTTCTTAATATATTTTTTTATTTGAGTATGAATGTACATAGTTCTTAAATATATATTTAAATTTTTTTTTTTTGAGGATTAAAAAAATTGTCTTTAGTGAGATCCATTTTGCTCATAGTAGGGTAAAATTAGGCTAAAATTAGAGTATACTTTGTGAAATGTTATGTCAATTCTATGGGATAAAGACCTGATTGATACCAGAGGTTTTAATGAGCAGTTATTTAGTGCAAAAATTGATGAGTTATCATCCTGTTTAACAAAATCCAAGAATTCATGTTTAATTTTATCAAGTGTTTTCATGTAACCAATGATTGCTCTTTAAAATTCTTAATTTAAAGCATTGCCTGAGATTGATGAATTTGATTTTCATTTTTAACAGTTTTAAGTCTTTTGTTTGTAGTGCACGATAAAAGTTCTATTTCAGCGTGAACAACCATTCATCAACCAATTCTTCATTTTAACAAAGTTCAAATAAATTTTCAATCAAAATGGAAAGTTTTCCTAAAAAATTTAAAAATTCAAAAACATGCAATATCAAAAACAGTTGACTTATTTTGTTATAAGAAAAAAGTTCAATCTGAGGTTTAAAACTTCAGCATTGTTTTCTTTGTTTGAAAAAATTGACGCAGTTATCGTTATTCTAAAGTTTGTGACTTCAGAACTGTTTAATTTATTTTAAAAAGTTCGACACACAGTTTCTATTCTGAAGTTTAGGACTTTAGTATTTTTAGGGATATTTTTGCTCAATAAGGAACTGCGATAAATAGTCCTGCTTCTCAACAATCTAGTGCTAGAAGATCTTACTTTCAAATATTATACATGCATAATAAAATATGTATCTATTTGTGATGTTGACCACAAACAGAGAAAAGAATTACCTTTGCTCACATATCTGTGTCAGATAGGGATAAACGCTGAGCTCTTAAAAAATTTGAAGTGTCGGATCTTACCGAAAACAGGGGATGACATGTTGATCTGAACTATGTTATAATAGGTCATATTGAGTATTATTTTTGAAAGTTAATTAAATTTCACATATAACAATGAAAGACCATTAAAGCATTAAATTTAATATAAAAAATATACGTTATAGGTGAAATAAATTTTAAATTAATTCTATTTATATTGTTAAACCATATTTGTATTTAATTTAGTGCACTTACTTATTACTTATGAGACCTCGTAATTTGATGCATGAACTATATCTGTATTTCATAATGAATATTCGTTTTTATTTATTTTCTAATTAAGATCATAAATTTTTTTAAGAATTATGAGTGATCCACTAAAATTAGGAGTAAGTTTTCTAGTATTGGAGTATTTAAAATCTTCATACATTACTGTATCGTTTGATGAAAATTTGATATGAGTGAATCTAGCTTCCTAATAAATTTTATTTTTTTCGTGATACTGTTTTGTTTCTTCAACAGTAATTTTTGAAAACTTTTTCCATTGGTGGGTAAATTTCTTCTGACAAAGGCAGTATAAATAGGACACTGCCAAACATTAAATAAGCTGGTGGAAATTTAGTTAAAAAGTATGGAGTCAAATTGTATTCTTCAATTACTTCTTTTAATAATTTAGGCCATGGAATCTTTTTAGAAGAATCCTTAATTTTGCATTTAAGGATTCTTCTACATTTAATGACATTTTAAACATGTTGCAATGGTTTGTCCTAATTGTTCAACTTTTCAATTAGTTTCATGTATATGGGCTGTAACTAATAATTGTTTGTCAACAATTGTCAACATTTAAAATGATAGTTTTATTAGTCTCATTGGGTGTTTCTTTCAAAGTTGTCATTTTCACTTTGGACACAATCATAACAATTGTCAATTTTATGTTTGGTCACCTTATAGTTTATCTTTATGCTGGGATTGATATTCAGCATTAAAGAAGTTTAGCTTGTTTCACAATTTTGGCCCCAATGATAACTATTAGTGATCCCTAGCTTATCTCAATACTTCATGACTTAGGAGATAAATCCTGATAACCCTGAGTAAAATGACATGTTTATTGCTTATTTATAATTAATGTTAAATCTGGCAATTCCCTATGAAACTTTGGGCTTATTGGTTGAAATTTTGCCTTGGGAAAATTTTTGATTTTGTTGCTGATTATTATAGTAATTTGGACTAACAGAGTTATTTATAAATGGCCGTCTTGGTGTCCAATTTTGGTACTGATGATTTTGTTGTCTATACTTACTCTCATTCTGATACTTTTAGTTCATTTTCATTAGAAGGTAAGTCAGTGGGTACAACATGAATAATTTTAGAAACTATTGCCAGGCATTCAATAGGGATTTTGGGTTTTTTCAGAATCAAAAGATTTTTAATTTGTGTGAGTAATTCCATAGGTAAACCATCAGTTATATTATTCCAAATTATAAAATATATATCAACCCTAATGTTGATTTAAGAAAATATGAATAAGATCAATAGCAATTTTTATATTCAAGGTAAAAAATTTTTTTTAAAAATGCCGCTAGTATAATTAATGAGAATATCACCTCAAGTATTCTTGAATAAGTATTTATTATAGGTAATAATTTTTCATGCTTTAGCAGACGCTAACAATTTTTTCGAATCTTCACCCCTTGCTACAGATACTGGGATTGTTAATAAAATTCTTAAACTTATCCACAAGTTAGGAGAAATATCTTTTAAGTTATTCTTATGACTGAACTTTATAACATCAATTGGTGATGTATTTTCTTTAGATATGAAGTGTCTAATTTGATCAATTTCTTCACAGAGTTCTTCACCAATGATATCACTTTCTTCTTCTCCAGCGTTTAAATAATTCTGCAAGGTTAAGCATTTCTTTAAAAAATCTTTCCTATCTTTGAAATCTTTTATATTATGCAGTAACTTCCACATTGTGGTATAATTCTTTAATGAAGTGAAGCGATAATTAATAGATTAACATTATCTAATAAAGGAAAAAATACTTCTTTCTGAAATAAAAACTCTGGATTTGTGCTAGAAGAAATAGCATCATCTGCATCATACTCAAATATCTTTTTTTTTCCCTGGATCGTTTATCATTTTTGAACTCGGCTGGATCGATTCCGAGCTCGGCGCAAATCTCTTTTGCATATACCTTAGCTTTATTTAATCCTCTTTTCCTGTATTTTTTTTAAAAAAGAGAAAAAAAACTTAATAGTTAAGTCATGAAATGAAAAAAATATCAAACTCCTTTGATTGCATGGACAGGCTAATTATATTCACTTCTAAGAGCATTTTATACCATACAATAGAAGTAACTACAACTGAAAATTCAAACGTTAGAATTTCCAAAGACTTAGCTTCAGAGATAATTTTAGGATCATAAATTTTGTTATTATAACTTTGCATTATATGATATGTTGGCCAACAAAAAAAAAATAAGTTAAAGACATAATGTTTACAGTGATTTTGTGGTGATGTTCAGTTCATCACCACACACAGTAAGATAAGAATACAAATGAATAACAATTAAAAATAATAATATACTCTTAAGTAAGAGAACAAGATCATTAGAATGATCACTAATTACAAGGTGTTAAAACTATTTACTTAATATAGATCATTTAAGATATTTAGAGTTACAAATTTTGTTCCAGGAAGGCATTCACTCCAATTAATAATAGGTACATAAAAATTTTAACATGAAATTATACATTATGAAGCTGCACTGCTAATTAATAAATAAATAAAAAATAATTATGGGGTGATAGAAAATTTTAGAATATAACTTAGCTGTTGAGGATCCTCATATCTTTTTATCTTAACCTCAGCTCTCCAAAACCATGTGCGTCCTTGCCTTTTCTCTCACCTCCTCTAACCAAGCCCCCGAAGCATACTCAACTCTAATTGGCTGTTACCACCATCACAAAATAAGTAGGGCTATACTTGCTATTTCTTTTTTATTTTTATTTTTGGCTAAATTATTTAAGGGCAGAAAAGGGCAGGTGAAAACTTATGAAAGAGAAACTAAAACTATAAAGTAATTATAGCAGTGCAGAGCAGTGCAGCAAAGATAAAAGTAACAAAACATCATAAAAGCAATACCACATATATATAAAAGTAACAAAACATCATAAAAGCAATACCACATATATATAAAAGTAACAAAACATCATAAAAGCAATACCACAATTTTGAGGAATTATTTTGATATATTTGTCCATCATTATGTATTTGACCATCATCAGATTCTACCATCTTCTTTTAAAAAAAATTTAAAAAAAACTTGTACCTCGCTAGAAATTTATTTCAGGCAACGCCTTTGCTCATAACTACATCATTTACTGTATTTTATGTATAAAAAATTTTGAAAATAATTTAAGAAGCTATTTTAAAGCTATTATACTCCAATAAACACACGCAAAAGCTGCCGATAAAAGTTGGGCGTGTTTATTAGAGAATAATAGCTTCTTAAGCTATTTTCAAGAAATTTTACTTCGCTATATTTGATTAGGCTTTTTGTGAGCTGCCATTGCACCCTTTTACCTAATTATAATCAACTTCTTTTAATTTATAGATCTTAAGGCAAGCCACACATTTGCATACTTTTCAATGTTCTTATTTTTTGTTGTTTGCAATATCTAGGTAATCCTAGAGAAAACTGATATATGTTACGTGGACTTGTACTTAGTTTGGTTATGCACTGATTACGGATTAAGAAATTCTGGCTTTGTATTTTCATTATTTTTAAGTTCTTTTGATTTTATTGCTTGTGTAGGGTCCAGTCAATAGCAACATGGCTTACAGCTTTTGCTGTTTGCCACGTTGCTATAACGAAACCCCATACCTGGTTTGTTCAGAGGTATGTATAATTGTTGTTGGCTGCTGATGAGTTACAACAATTTTTATTACATATTATATTTTTATTTAATTTTTGCTTATATTTTGCTTATTTAATTTATATATATATATATGACGATGACAGTCAGGTGAGCAGGACAACCGGGCACAGGATTTGAAAAGATCAGTTTAATTATATTTATCCATCATAACCGGAGAATGAATATCCATGTGACACACAAATTGAAGTGCTAACTATAAAAATTAGGGAAAAGCTTGCAAAATGAACCCTCAATATTTTGCGTCCTAGGGAATAATTGAAATATTAATAATTGTAATTGGTTCATTAAATAGGTCGAGGGAAAAGTATGTTTCTCTCACGTTGATAAAGGGAAGAACGTTAAAATGTTAATTGAGGCATACTTGAACTCAAAATAGATCAAAAGACAGGATGTGAATATTAAAGTGTGAAAACATGTTTAGTTTTGAATATTAAATTAAAGAAAAGATTTAGATAAAGGAATTACATTAAAAGACTAGTTCAAGCTTTTTATGTTACGTTTCATATGTATATAAAGCTTTAGGAATGTCAACAATTATATTATTACCTATATAAAATTGAAATGTTCTGTTGAACAACATATGTTTAAAATTTTCGTAAATGAAAAGAATATTACTTAAACCTACTTTCACAAAAATGCTGTACTTTTTTGTAAACTTAAATTGCTTTTCTTTCTTTAACAAATTGAAAAGTGAATTTTAAATGCAACAAAGAAGGATGATATCTCTTTGTAAGTCACAACGCAACTGCAGACAAGTATATTCTGAAAAGGGGTAATTCCATTACATATGTGCAATTTCCGAAGTTCTAATTAACATCTGATCACTTTTAACTCTGTTTGGAAAATATAATCTTCTTGAAGCAAACGCTAACCATTTATGATCGCTAGATTTAAAATGCAAGGGTGTAATATTATCTATGATAAGGTGAATCCATAAAAACAAATTTAATTCCTTTAAAATGCGGGGAAATATGTTGATTTCAACTAATTTTAATGAGTGTTTCATTTTCTGAAAAAAAAATCAAAAGGATCACAAGCGAGATCAAATATTGTAAAATAATAAATGACATAGAGGTAAAAAATATAATAATAATACTTTCCAGTTAGCAGCAGGCATGAAAAAATTCTACAATTTTTTTTATTTTACTTTTTTTTTAAAATTTTATTTAACTTTTATGCTCTTAAAAATAAATAAAATGACAAAATAAAGTTAAACAAAAAAAAAGTTTTGATTGCTTACCTAATTTTTAAATTGAGTTTTTATTAGAACAATTCTGCCTTTTTTTAAAATAAAACTAACAAGATATATAATATTTAGTGTGTTAATACTAAAAAAATAAAAGACTGAATAAAAGACTGAAATGAAATGAGATCGGTGCTCACATGGTCATTTTCCAAGGTCACCCTTCCCCTTAAAGTTAATTTAAGAAAATATAATTAAAAAAATAAAAACTTATAAATATATTAAAAAAGTTTTTTTTTCTATAAAAGGGAAACTTAACAATTTAGCGAACATTAAATCTGTATATCGTTCGGCATCCCCATCCTATAACCTGGCACTTTTGCTGATCGCCCTCCTTGCCTGCCCCTTTTGCAGAGCCCGACTCAAATAATAATATGTCCGATTTTTCATTTACTAGATCTCGAGTTTTAACTTCTTTTAAATTTTGAAAATTTTTATGTATCAATTTGGTTTTTACCACAAGAATGAAAGAACCAAGTTAAATTTAAAATTTCTACCGCTCTTTATGGACATTCACACATTTAAAATACATTTCAATTATTAAATATTTTTAAGAGAGGAAATTTTTTTAATGCATCAACTGTGGTGAAAATTGAATTTCTGGGAATAGTGATAGTTAAATATAATATTTGAATGACGAAATTAATCCCTACCATTATAGATAACAATTATATAAATTAATATTATAACATCTTTAAAAATCACCAAATAAGTAATAAAACTGCTTAACTACGCATCCTCAGGCAATAAAAATAAATTGTATCAAATCATGATTATACCATGATATCATCATGATTGTATCAAATCATGTATGATTATGAATCATTAAAACATAATAGAAAATTCATATTTACTATAATTTAATAATTTCAATCAAAAATCATAAAAGCAGAAACAACGTATTTATATCAAAATAAAACATACTTTTAAAATTAAATTTTTCAGTAAAATTTTCTGAAAAAACATAAATATCAAACTTCAAATTTAGCCTTTTTTTTGGAAAAAAATCAACTAAAGACAATATTATTTCAATTATGATATTTTCCCCTTTTGTACCACACATGCTGAGAACGCATGCGCAAAAGGAATTTTTTTTTTTTTTTTAAATCCCCATGAAATTACTTTTCCCAAGAATTTTTATTTCTACTAAACACTTTTGTTTTCATTCTTATCACAATGAATATTATTCTTCATTCAGTTATTGCCATTGGAGAATTATACAAGCAAAAATAATGATAGTATTTAATCCTCATCATTCATAAAGTTTAATTTTTATCATTTTTCACTACGCAATAACAGGGGGATTCCCCTGTTCTCAGCGCTCAGAAACAATTGAATTTCTTTTGTTGATTATTCACGCATACAAAAAATCGACGGATAACCAGACTCGAAATTCGGGCCTTCGTACTTTTTCCTTTAATTCTTTGTAGTTATTGTCTCATAAAGCAAGGCACGTTCTTGAGTATAGAATTAGTCGCTCCTTCAACCATAAACTGACCACTAGCCATTTCGTCAATTCCTTTTAATATCTGTCAGCAGTTGCAGCATTTTCTTTTTGAAGAAAGAGAGTTTTAAATGTTTCTGTCACCGAAATGTATATTGTTTCATTTTCTCAAAATGTTGAAGTTATGAAGGTCGTAACTTGTAAGTCAATTTCTCGTAAGTCGAAGGTCGTAATGTCAATTGAGTTTATCTAACAAAATGCATTTTTTGAACTGAATTTTTTTCTTCCATTTTCTAATAATTTTTTCTTTGTTTTAGGTTCGGCTTCAGCTACAACAGCACTACTTCATGCTGCATTGTAATGTTAGTGGTAATGGCTGAATGAGTTCAACTGTGATATAGAAAAATAATTGTATAGGTTACATATACTTATTGATTCTGTTATTTCTATTCATCTCTCAGTAAATTGTTTTTAGTGTTATTGGTTTTAAAAAAATTTACTCTGTATATTCTACTTTTTCACGTGTCAAAAGCAATTTAGTTGAGACTGTTTTTATTTAATCAATTTGAAAATAAAATAAATTTATTTATAACAAAGTGTGTTTTTAATTATCTGTTTTGTGCTAGAAAGTTTTTTTTTGTCAGCTATACAAAAATACTATATATGTGTTGCCGAAATTCGTAAAAAAGTATTGAAAATTTCTAGGGACATTGAGTAATATGTATAATATGTTTAGAAAATTATTATTAATTAATCTGTACTTAATTTTATATTTTATGTAAGGACATTTTTTATATTCAGTTTATACTCGTTTGTTTTATTTGTTGATTTTTTTCATGTTTCCGTGTTGTAAAATGTTATGGAAAATTCTAGAATTATCTGTCAAAATAATCAGGTTTCAATAACAAAATTAAACGAACTTAACAAGGTAATACGAAATAAAAATTTCTTATTACAACCCTAAAATAGGATGGCTACATAAAATTTTTTTCCTTATCAAAACATTTTCTTGTCACACACATCTCATTATCACATTATCTTTGTCTTCTTTTATGCGGTCAAATTTGTATATTTTTACAACATTTTATCAATATCTTTAGACAATTTTTCAGTAAATCAAATACACTGACAGAAAAAAAAATTCCAACACCAGGAAGAAGTTGTGCAACATAAACTAAATTTGGTAGGCTTGTTTATACAACTAAACGACGATATCTTTTCAAATTTCGTGCTTGGCGCATAAGTTTGGCGCTAGTAGCGAAACTGTGAATGTGTTAATCAGGGTTGCTTTAAATATGTGTTCTACAGTTCGTAAGTGTTATTCTTCCGTTAAATTTTGACATACTGCAGTTGTTGTTAGTCAAGAATACCTTTAAAAAGACGAAGAAGTCATTATCAACAGCTCACTGACTTTGAACGTGGCTGTGTAATAAGGTTGCGAGAAAATGGATTTTCTTTCCTGAATATTGCAGAAAGACTGGGGAGAAATGTATTCACTGTGCATGATTTTATTTTATAACCGTCGTTGAACAGCCGACCCAATTTTTTGGGTGTACGACTACGAATGTTCAACTACGTAACCTTGTAATTTTGAACTCAATCCAGAACAAGGGAACTCCTGGATCAAGTACTGGGATAAATTTGCCTTCGTGGAGGACTTTTTGTTGGAACTAACTCGCATTTGCGTTACATGGAGAGGAAAACCACATCCCACGGTTTGCCTGACGGTAAGGGGATTCTGACCCATGATCCGTCTACCACTGAGGATATTTTGCGTCAGCACTGTGGTCGGTGCAAGCTGGGTGTATAATTCATATCGACCAGCCATAGCTGAGATTCGAACCCGGTTCATCTCATTGGAAGGCGAACGTTCTATCCCCTGAGCCACCACAGCTCACTGCGCATGACTTTATATCATTTTATTATGAACAGCCACCCCAGACATCATTGAACAGCTTGGATTCTTGGCAGAGTACTCAAAGGGAAGACCACCGTGTGTGGCTGTGGCACACCATACTGCGTCTGCATCAGAAATTCGACTTGCAGTTGGCACTGCAGTGATACAACGAACTGTTTTAAATCGACTACTTCAAGTACATCCGACCGAGACGCCCTGTAGTTTGCATTCCACTCGCTCCAAACCACTGCCCTTACGACGTGAGTGGTGTCTAGTTAGAGCTCTCTGGAGTATTGTGTTTTCTGATGAAAGTCGATTTTGCCTTGGTGATAGCAGTTTATTGGTTAGAAGGAGGACTGGTGAGTGCCCAGACCTTGACACATTAGCCCAGAAAGCATGTAACCTTACGTCAACCTTGTGTCGAAATTCTCTTTTTATTGTCACGAAAATGTTTGTACAAGAAACCTTTTTTCAATAAAGCAAAAATAATGCAGTTTCAAACCTTTAATCCTGAAAGGATTAAAAATTATTTTTTAAAGTAAAATGGTCACTTAGGTCCGTTTTAGTTGGCGTCACACTAGCGATGGATCAAATTGCATTGTCCATTCAATTTTTATGACAAGGTGGATTTTAGCTGAAAAGAAACCTTATAAGGACCTAGATTTAAAATTATTTTCACCTTGAGATTAGCTTTATTGAAGAATTTTTTTTCACACTTGAAAACCCAAAGTCAACCTCGACTTATGGTTTTTATATAGAAGGTTGTATTCCAAGGTTTTGGATTAGGGTAATGTGCGTAGAATAGAGCAGATTGTCACGAATCTCGTTTTAAGGTTAGAAGGTTTACATGTAAACCGCGTAGCAAACCTTTTTAGGCTTACATTAAAAGGTTTTTGCTGAGTGAAAATAAATCTTATTTTGCTATCTGGGTGGACCTATACCTGGAGTTATGGTTTAGGGAGCAATTTTCTATGATAGCAGGAACTCTCTCGTGATTATTCCATGGGGTGGTGATACTGGGTCCGGTATCATACTGGAATCAATTTAATACCGGTTTATAAAGAAACCGGTTTCGGGATGATACTGGTTCCGATATCATACTGTAATAAAGTTCATACCGGCTTATGACGCACCGGATCCGGTATGATACTGGGTCCGGTATAATACCGGATCCAGTATCATACCGGAACCGGTATTTCATAAGCCGGTATAAATTTTTTTTATACCTGGAATTTTTTCCAATAGGGCTTAACTGCAAACCTGGTGATTCAACCTGTTTTGTAGCAACTCATGAGCAGCATTCGAGGGGGTATTTTACAACAGGATAATGCTGGCCCTCATGCTGCTGTTGTAACCCAACTTGCTCTAAAGAATCTCGACATGTTGCGTTGGCCTGCTAGATCACCAGATCTTTCACCAATCAAGCACTTATTGAACAATATATTCAGTGTCAAGCATTGACTATCCCCGTACTGACTGAATAAGTGCAACAGGCATAGAACTCTATCCCACGAAATGGCATGCTGCATCTGTATGACACAATGCATGCCCTTTTGCATGCTTGCTTTCAAAATTCTGGTTGTTACACCGGTTATTTAAGTACCAGGATTTCACATTTGAAATGGTTTTTCTCTTAATTGCATTTAATCAATGCAATATCTTGTGATTTTGAAATTTTAATCAATTAAATATGTTACTCAGACGAAAGCATTGCCGAAATTTCATTACTCTATAATAATTTTTTCTTGGTGTTGGGATTTTTTTTCATCGATGTAATTGCCGAGCAAAAAAAATTATCAGAAATTGATACTGTGCCCGCCAGATAATATCAAGTAATCGGACGCTATTTACAAAATTTAAAGAAACGAAAGTAAATTAAAAATAACCATTTCAAATAATAACCCTATAAAAGATTTATTAGTATAGCATTTTCCTCCTGATCTAAATCATATCTTTAAATTGGTAATGCAGGCAGGGATAGCCTGGTCGTTGGGGCGCTAGGCCCATGTCCGAGAGTTCGTGGGTTCAAACCCTGCCGGCCGAAGACTCCCCGTATAGTAAAATGGTGACTGATGCGCGTTAAATCTGTCGAGTCGCAAAGTCCTCTATGTTCCCATAACAAATCAATACCTTTGGGGGGTACTGGATTGGAGATAGATCGTTCTCTGATTTCAGGTCAAAATTATGATCAGTGGATGAATAAATGGATATATGAATGGGTCACGCCCTATAAACGGGCGTGACGTAATGGTTGTGGCAGAAGTCAAATTCTTGGCCATAGGTGGCGCCACTGGAGAACAAGAACAATCGCACCCCTCTGCCTTAACAGGCATACGAAAGCAAGCAAATTGGCAATGTTGACAACACCTGTAGTTTCAAATTTGAGTTTATTAATTTAAATTAATTTTTCTTACAATTACCTATAAATAATTCCAGACCTATATGGGTATTCTCTGAAAGTATGATTTTGATTCAAGATTACAACTTAAATATGATTCCCATGGTAGAAGATTGCTCGCCAGTTGAAATCAAATAAATATATAGACAATTAGGTTTATTTTCGAAAAAAATGAAACCTATACTTTCAAGCGAAATCAGTTCCAATTGGATGAAAATTATAAAAATTCAACTAAGTGTATGTTAGATGTAACATGCTATCAAACGTTTTTAACAAAATTATTCTAATATAGTAAGAAAAAGCGAAATAAAATAAATAAAAATAAATAAATAAATCAAAATAAAAAACATTAACAAAATAAATAAGTAGATTAAATACTTGTGTGAGGCTCTTATTTAGAGAACCCTTTTTAACGATCTCTGAAAGAGATCTCAAGCGAAATCAGTTCCAATTGGATGAAAATTATAAAAATTCAACTAAGTGTATGTTAGATGTAACATGCTATCAAATGTTTCTAACAAAATTATTCTAATATAGTAAGAAAAAGCGAAATAAAATAAATAAAAATAAATAAATAAATCAAAATAAAAAAAATTAACAAAATAAATAAGTAGATTAAATACTTGTGTGAGGCTCTTATTTAGAGAACTCTTTTTAACGATCTCTGAAAGAGATCTCAAGCGAAATCAGTTCCAATTGGATGAAAATTATAAAAATTCAACTAAGTGTATGTTAGATGTAACATGCTATCATACGTTTCTAACAAAATTATTCTAATATAGTAAGAAAAGGCGAAATAAAATAAATAAAAATAAATAAATAAATCAAAATAAAAAACATTAACAAAATAAATAAGTAGATTAAATACTTGTGTGAGGCTCTTATTTAGAGAACTCTTTTTAACGATCTCTGAAAGAGATCTACTACCTTATGTTGTCAGAGCGCACTAAACACAATGCTATCAATGATTTATTTTTAGAATAGAAAGTAAAATTAGAAGAAAAAAATTTAAAATAAAAAAAAATAAATAATAAAATAAAAAAACTAAGCATCTCAAACAAACCTCTTTTCATCTTTTAAAGCTAACTCATTTTTATGATATAAAATTAAATGAAAACTTAAACAAAAAGCATAATTTTATATTTGTAAGAAATCGTTCGATCATTCATAATCGGTTAATTTGTTTTCACACATAATTATATTAGGAGAGACAATTTTTATTGGCTCTAAATATTATTTATCGATCCGGTTTTCATAACGCCACCACTACAAATGACATTTTCGTACCAAGAAAATGACACTAACTAAAATTAAAATCGTTTGCGAAAAATCAAGTCCTCATACTGTTGTTGTAAACCAATTTGCTCTACAGAATGCTGACATGTTGCTTTGGCCTGCAAGTTCACCAGATCTTTCACCAATCGAGCACTTTATGAAGTCAATGGAGGTAACCCTTAAGCACGACCACTTTACTGTGGAACAAATAGTCGTCGCTCCCGTGAGGTTTCACTGCATTTTGATCACAACAAGTAAAATTTCAGCTTTGTAGTTGGATTTCTGGGACCTATGGAAAGGGCCGTATGTTACTTTTTACTGCAATTTTAACATTTATTAATTTTTGAACTTTTAAAAAAATGTTAATTTTTTTTCCGTCGTACTCCCTTTCCACTTTCTACACAACCATTTTAAATTTTAAGTTTTATTGTTTTTCCACATCAAAACAAAATGTAATGTGAAGTTTAACATTCAGAACAGCGCAACACCTCCTATAAGAAAGAAGGCCTCAGCACGTATCAATTTAGTAGCCCGACGCAACGAACATTAAACTGCGCTGTGGATGAAAAAATAAGAAAGATGTCACTACGTTCGGGCAACTAAGCTGCGCAGTGGTGGTTAATACGAAAGATGTCATTACGTTTGGACTACTAAAGAATCAAATTCCTTGTTTATAGTAACCCGTGCTGAGGCCTTCTCTTTCCTAGGAGGTATTAAACAGCGGCGGCGAATATAGAGATATAAAACGTTCAACAAAAAATCTGATATGTCGTAGATTTTACAAATATATTTACCGCAAAATTACCCGATCAAGATATTTATTGTTTAGTTGCCAAGATATTTATTGTTTAGCTGTTTATTGTCAAGATATTTATTGTTTAGTTGTGTCCTGAAAAGTCATGGATGTGCTACTTTTTTACAAATGATTTCTATCTTGAATTATTTGTGGGATAAGATCAGGTGCACATGTTAACTTAGAAAAGGAAATTTAGAAATAATAGAATTTCATAGAAAAAGTAGCAGACTTTTTGATTTTATATGACAATTTAAAGAATATTATACACGTAATTTATACGTGATGCAATTTCCTTCTTCTTTCGATGCACTGCAGCAATGCACTACCCTCCATGGGCCCAGCATAGATACAAATCAAGGAGGGGGGCAAAGACGTGTCGTACCTGGTTTCCCCCCTCCCAGAGCAGATGTTATCGAAATGAATCTTAATGAATTCTTTAGTAAGCATATAATAGGCTGGACTAAAAACAATTTTTATAAATGTAGAATAAACATAGTTTATAAACGAAAAAAGATGAGATAATAAAGCACAGACATCGTGAATCTATATGGTATCTTCTTTTTGAATAAAGTGTAATTATTCGCTGAAAAATAGAAATAATTTCAATACAACCGAGGTACCCGGTCATATCTTCCTTACTCGTTTATCAAAAGATGATTCCATGTAAAAAAAAAAGTTATCTTTATAATTATCTAGTATTTCGTTTGATTATGTCGGAGAAAATTTTGAATTATAAGTAGACAATTTTTACAGTATTTTCAACTATGAAATTTTAAAGGACGAATTCCAAAATTTTAATGAAATCCACCGAATCGTTTCTGAGTAATAAAGTTTTAGAGAAAACAAATTTTGAATTTTCAGGAACAATTAGACCTGTTTACTTTAAGTTTCAGATTTTTCCTTTAAAATTAAGTAATGAAAATTTCGTTCGAATCTTTCGAATCAAATCTTTAAAATTACGTTCAAAATGGTGTTTATATACTATATAAATAAATAAAAAATATTCGGCATTATTAAATTAAGTAATAAAAATAATAAATAAATATAAAAAATTTTTTATATATATTTGTGTGCAAATAGTTTTGTTGCGAAAGAAAAATAACTCCTATATTTTGAGGATTCGTAAAAAAAAGGCATTAGAGGTAATTAACTAACATGTTTCTTACTTCGTCATAATTATTTTATCAAGTAACACTCAAAAAGAAATGTTCTTGAATTGGCTTATGTAAATTGAAAAACGGTTTTCTAAGGATTCAATACTTCAAAATGACTCCGATGTTTTGAGGATTCGGCAGAAAAAGAGCTTCAGACGTTATTCAAGATGTTTTTTTATTTTGTCATAAATATTTTATGAAGTTACACTAGAAAAGAAATGTTCTTGAATTGGCTTAAGTAAATTGAAAAACTTTTTTTTATGGATTCAATACTTTGAAAGGACACCGATGTTTTGAAGATTCGTCAGAAAAAGGACTTCAGACGTTATTCAACATGTTTTTTTATTTTGCATAAATATTTTATCAAGTAACACTCAAAAAGAAACGTTATTGAATTGGCTTAAGTAAATTGAAAAACGGTTTTTTAATGATTCAATGCCATAAAATGACACCGATGTTTTGAAGATTCGTCAGAAAAAGGACTTCAGACGTTATTCAACATGTTTTTTTACTTCGTCATTAATATTTTATCAAGTAACACTCAAAAAGAAATGTTCTTGAATTGGCTTAAGTAAATTGAAAAACGGTTTTCTAAGGATTCAATACTTTAAAATGACTCCGATGTTTTGAGGATTCGGCTGAAAAAGAGCTTCAGACGTTATTCAAGATGTTTTTTTATTTTGTCATAAATATTTTATGAAGTTACACTAGAAAAGAAATGTTCTTGAATTGGCTTAAGTAAATTAAAAAACTTTTTTTTTATGGATTCAATACTTTGAAATGACACCGATGTTTTGAAGATTCGTCAGAAAAAGGACTTCAGACTTTATTCAACATGTTTTTTTATTTTGTCATAAATATTTTATCAAGTAACACTAAAAAAGAAACGTTATTGAATTGGCTTAAGTAAATTGAAAAACGGCTTTTTAATGATTCAATGCCATAAAATGACTCCGATGTTTTGAGGATTCGGCAGAAAAAGAGCTTCAGACGTTATTCAAGATGTTTTTTCATTTTGTCATAAATATTTTATAAAGTAACACTCAAAAAGATATGTTCTTGAATTGGCTTAAGTAAATTGAAAAACGGTTTTTTATGGATTCAATACTTTAAAATGATTTTAAAAAACATGATTTTTTATCCTGTTTTACTTAACTTGCTTTCGTGTCTGAACAAATATTGCAATACTGATTCCCCGCTTGTCAGGGACGCTGTACTAAATGAAAAAAAATTTCAAACATTACTTGAGTTTTTAGGAAAATTGTCATCAAATAGAGTTTATATAACTTATGAGCATTTTCTGACGTGAAAGCAAAAATTAACCGACTAAATGAAGGAAAATGCCTTTTTGAAGCCACATTGACTAAATAAAATGAAATTCCTTTAAAAATCAAACAAAATATAATTCTCTGTTTGGTGTATTATCTTGAAAAAAGACTAATAGACTAAACAAATTTTTCAAGCAGATTTGTTAAGTTGTTATTTTTCTCTCTTTCTCAAGAACGAACTCTTAAGGATGGAGACAAGCAGGAAATGATCTCCTTTCTCAAGAATTATATGGAGAAAATAGATCTAAAGGATTCTTTTCTCTTGGCAATAAAGGATGAAATGAATCTCAAGAATTAAATATAATCTTTATTTCTGAATACGTAAACTCTTTTTCTTAATTCTTCGCTCAGTTTATTTTTAAGCAAAAAACTGAGAATTGATGAAACATTTAAACTCTACAAAATTGCTGAAAGATTATTTCGGATATTTTATCTACCACCAATATTCTTGAAGCTATTTTCAATTATTAATTCTTAATTTCACACAATTTTAAATTTGTAAATAAAAGATCATAACTCGCTTTCATTTTATTACTAATTTTGTATTACAAGAAATACAACTCAACTTCATATCCGTAACAAAAATTCAAAACTATTCAAAATTATAAGTATAAAATAACTCCAAAAGTTAACCCAAGCACTGATTATGTTATATTTTAGCTACAGCCAATGTTTGTGAAACTGGTTTTATTTACTAATTCCGTCTTTTGAAAAAAATCACGCAATGGCTAAAGCATGTTTGCAACGTCATCTTGACACCTTTAAATTTGAATCCGTTAATTTTATTTTGAACGGAATATCTTAAGATTATTCAGAGAAAATGATTTAACTTTCTAATCTTATCAAAACAGAAAGCGTACCTTTCAACCTCAAAAAGAATCTAAGGTGATAACACGAAGAATTTTTTTTGTAGCAAAACCTAATTTAAAGATATTTCATGTTAAGGTTACAAAGAGTGACACTGTCCAACAAAGTTGCCGCCACACATAGCGTCTTTTTGTTGAAGAGCGTTATCACCAATATTTGCTTACCACTAAATGCGCAGTACTTTGACTTGTTGCAATCAGGTTTCCAAGACTTTATCAGTTCCATATAAATAATCTTACTACCTTCGTTGCTAGCTAGATGGACCTTATATATTGAATTAAGAACAAAGGAAATGGCTTCGATTACTTGGATTGAGCAATAACTTCATATTTTTTCAGGTAACTCTTTTACTTTACCTTTATGCCATCTAAAATTTAAGAGCAATAAACCATAAATTATCTTAAAACACATCAGTTTTATAAGACACTTTCTTTTCTTTTTATCCTGCAGTTCTTATTGAAATTAAACTTAAGACAAAATTAAGATTCTTTGGGATAAAACTAAGAAAATTATTATTTTATCTGAAGCAAAATATGAGAGGTTTTAGTTGAAGTAGTCACTTAAAGGAAAAATTTACCCCATTATAATATAATTGCAGAAATATGGAAACCAGTGGAAGAAAGGGTGATACGGCTCTATTTTGGAATCTGGATTAAAAACTTACTTTCCCTCTAGAATTGTTACGCTTTCTATCCGAAAATTATAAAATCTATATTAAACCAAAATGCTGATTTTAGAAAATTATGAAGAAAACGAATCGCAATTAACGATTTCAAGGTAAAAAAAGAAAGATGAAAATATCACCTCCAGTATTCGAGAATAAATATCCACATTAAATAATATTTTTAATGAGCGATATCTTTTATGACATTCAAATATATAAGCATAAACATTAAACTGTATTTTTTTCGTGCTTTAGTTTTAAAGACTTGTCAAAGTCAATTGTTGTGCGGTTTCAGTATTATAGCCAAAGAATTTAAATTCTCTTGTGCCATTATAAACCTTAAATAGATTTTTATAGCTTTTAATTTGCTAAAAGAACGTTCGCCACTTGTTACAGATAGTGAGATTGTTAACAAAATTCTTGAACTTATCCACAAGTTTGAAAAAATATCTTTTAAGTTGTTTCTATGAATGGACATTCTAAGATTATTTGGAGATATGTATCTTATCTTACTATTTCTTTTATAATTGAATATGTTTAAATGTTTAAATAATATTTAAATGGCATTTCCTATTCAATAAACACCAATTTGTTTAAAATTATTATAAAAATGAAAAATTGCTGTCGTTGCCTACCGTAACACCATTTAAAGGTTTATAAAAAATTTTATGCATTCATTAACCCCTTTTCTGATTCTACCATTCACTGAGATGCTTTTCAATGACTCGCTAATAAGCAAATTCACTGCTATTTATTGCTGAATCGTCGTTAATACAGCCTTTACTAATCCACATGTAATAAAATGTTTATGAAGTAAATACTATCTTTTAAAATAACCATTGAAATAATCTCGTATAAAATACAAAAACGAAAAAAAAAAAAAAAAAACTAAATTTGTCGTAGTTAAAATAAAATATCAAACTATTATTTCTATCAAGTTAATTTTTTGGGGAAGATTAGATATTCTCTATCCAGACTAATACGTTTATAAAATTATCTGTACAAAAAAAAACCTATACTTGTAGCGAAAATTACAATAATATATAATTATTTAGATAAATCAGATGAATTAAGAAGTTATCAATCCCACTATTAGCAAATTTTTGAAGGTAGAGAAAAAAAAGTCTTACCATTTTTCCCAGAAAATTTTTTAATATATATCTTACTATATACTTACTATATATCTCACTATATTTTTAAATATATATCTTACTATATATTTACTATATATCTAACTATATTTTGAAATATATATCTTACTATATACTATTACTATAGTTTTTCCCAGAACTGTTTTAAATATATATCAAAGAAAAAAATGTAAAATATGTTAAGAAGGAATCGATGTTTCTCGCTGTTAACAAAAAATTTACTAACATATTGGTAATTATGCAATTTTCACTAATTATCTTGGAAATTATCCTTTCCTTCTTATTTTCAAATAGCTCTTTCAAAAATTCTGCTGAAATTAAAAATTTAAATTAAAATTATATTTTGAGACGAAGTATTTTCTACATAAAATATTAAGGTTTATATTAACAAATTTACATTATATTATGGGAGCATTTGACTCACAAGTTCACATGTACAGTGCAAGAAAAAAAAAAGGAAAAAAAAACGAAACACTTTGAATAACTTTGATTTAATGATCGCATTTTGATATTCTTAATGATTCGAGGGTTAACTTAAATATGCTAATTAGTTATTTCAGACCAAAATGTGTTAACTACCGCTGAAGTGAAATAGATACAAAGATTTTGTTACTATATCGGTACAAAATATTGATGATTGACTTTTTTGTCAATCTCTAATATTTTATTAATATTAATAGTACTAAAAGAAGTGAATAAATTCAAATTAAATTGATTTTTCTGATGTATTATCTCTTTCGTAAATGTATCTTTCATAAACTCTAGCGCAAGGATTTAGTATGACTAAAAAAATCAAATGAAATTGATATAAATCAAATAAATTATTGCGAGTTATTAATAATCCCTTTCTCTTTCAAAAAATAATTTTATTCACGGTTTCCATATGAAGATAAAGGGCATTAATAATAATTTCTGTAGATGCAACTTTTGAGGAGGGGTTACATTAATGTTAGTGCCTTCTTGTTTTTCCTATAATATGCAAATATTTTCTTTCTGGCTAATATCTTCAAGAATATTATCAAAAGAAAAAAAAGTATAACTTTGAATTTCATGAAATTATTAGCTAAAAGCGAGAAAATGAAATTTAAGAGTTTCATCATGATTGTTTAAGGAGATACATGTCGGAATATTAATTAAAAAAAATCGGAAGGAAAAAAATGATTAAAATGATACAATATCTCTTTTCACATTACGTTTATCTAGTTTCAACGAGTAAAGGAAAACATCTGTGGGCAAATACCGTAAGAAATATACTCAAATAGTATAGACTCTCTAAAGTCAATTTATAATTTTCTTTTTTATACACATTGCTCATACGATGCAGTTTTACTGTAAAAATTTGGTCACTTTTTCAATTCTATGCTTTATACAGTAAATATCTCTTTTTAAATTAAATAAAAAACAAAGCATGGATATTTTTAAAAAAATACATTTTTCAACAAAAGTTTAGATTGCTTGAATTTCAAGTTTAATTTAAAGACGGTAAGGTAATATAATATTTTTAATATAGTTTATGGTCTTATGTTTGTATTAATAATTGTCATATCTGAGTTTTTTCATAAATATGTTTCAATTTGATACTTTATGCCTATTTTGTTTTGAAAACCTTTTAGTTAAACCATTTCCTGATAGTTGTACACCCTCTTTCTTTCAATTATCAATTTTTTTCGGACATTCTGTCCTGTTCTATTGACAATTTAATTATGAAAGCTTTATCTACAGCCGTGTTTATGCAACGCTTGGATTTCATAATGGAAACCGTACAATTTTTTCAGCAACGTTCCGTGCTTAAATGTTATGTTTTTGAGCTGAAACTTTAAAAATGCTAATTTTATAGCAAGTGGCACCTTTCAGAGAGAAACGTCAAAGAAATTCGAACTTTCGTTTCTTATGACCTTCTAATATGTATATACATATATAATTCATTTATGCGATGGTTTAGCAATTTTATTGCTTAAAAATGTAAGAATAAACCAGAATAGGGATGTAATTATCGGTTTAATTTTTATTTTTATTTTAAGAAATACATTTATTATAGAAACATATTGTATTTTGTGAAACTTTTATTGAAAAATACAACGTATTTGAATCTTAGCTTAAAGTCTTACATGATTACTTACAATATGAAGTTCAAATTTCTAATGAAAAATACAACATATTTGAATCTTAACTTCAAGCCTTACATGATTTCTTACAATATGCAGTTTATAAACGACTTTTGCAGTTTATAAACGATATGCAGTTTATAAAAGCTTAATTTTTTTTAATTATTTCAAAATGATAAATAACTAACTAAATATTTGAAATTTACAACTAATAAAACATAATATTTTAGTATTTTTATTGCTTAATATGCGAGAAACAAATCAGCATAGGAATGTAATTTTTGATTAAACTCTGGGTTTTTCTTATTATTTTATTTCAGAGAATAAATTTTTATGAAATTTATTGTATTTAACAAAATGCCTTTAGGAAAAAATAACAGTAAATTTGTATGACAATTTTAGAGAAAACCTAGCTTCAAATCTCGGATGATTGTTTAGAATAAGCAGTTTTTAAATGATTTATTTAATTGAATTTCTTGATTATTTTAAACAAATAAGCCTTAAATATGATATGTGTCTAAATATTTGAAATTTACAACTAATAAAGATTTATGAACATGGTTTAATATTTTTATTATTTTAAAATCTGAAGAACAAATCATAATACGAATGTAATTTTCGATTTTCTGATTTTTTTATTTTATTTCAGTAAATAAATGTTGTTTTTCACTACGTGCTTTATAGAAACTAGAACATTTGTTAATGCTAAATTATGATAATTTTAGAGGAAACATAGTTTCAATCTTAGATAATTAATAACAATAAGCAGTATATGGAAGTTTTTTTTCAATTGCATTTTTTCGATTATTTTTTAAAAAAATGAGACTTCATAAGTAATTAAGTATTTTAATTTAGCTATTAATAAAACATAAACAAAACAAATTCCAAAAATAATTTTCGATTTTACTCTAGTAGAAAAACATTTAACTTACTTGCATAAGGTGGGGCTTTTTTTTTACAGCAGGATGTTGTTGAAAAACGGTTTTATAATCTGAAGAACAAATCATAATAAGAATGTAATTCCTACTGTGCAATAATGTATGTTATTCCTATTATGTATAGTAGATTTTATTCTAAAATGCAACATCTCAGGAAAAATTTTACTGAATAATTATATAATAAGAATGAATTCTGTTGGATGAAGAGGTATAAAATTATAATGAAAATATCTTAATGGGAACAGAACTCAGTGCGACTAAGTTTGAATTTAATTCGCAGCAAAAAACTCTGCCTAGTAACAATATGAACTATTTCAAAAGTTTTCTATCAATACTTTTTTCATATTTTTTTGTAATCATTCGGATTAATTTCGTACATTCATGCTTTTTAGAGCCAATCTTTCACCAAAAAAACTTTTGCTTCCAGATTTTAAAATTAAAACGAGAAAAAAAGAGAGTTGGAATCAGACAATTAAATCCTTAAGAAACAGCAGCACCAGGTATTTTATTGTTTAAAAGATTTCTTGAAAAAGTAATGTAGTGTTTAAATGCATGTCAAAATATAAAGACCTGAGCAACGCTTTTATTTTTTAAAAGAAAATAGATCAATCAAGTAGTTTTTATTTATTAATCCATCCTTTAAATAAATGTTAAAATATTTTAAATCATTTTCTTTATGTTTTTACAAAATATTTTTGCATTAAAATTCTCTTACGCAAGTAATAGTTTCAATTTCATTGAATGAAATAGCACAACACCGATAGCTTTCCCATAAATTTATTCCTTAACATTCAGTTCAAAAACAATCATCATAGTGTTATTTTTTTAATAATTTTTTTTTGTGCATAAATTGTGAACATTTAGTGCATGTAACACAGGTATCAGTAGAATTCTAAAAAAAAAATATGTAATTTTGTTGTTCTCACCTTTTGAGAATTGCCATACTCCAACTATTATTAATAAATATTTATTAGCCTCAAAGTTTTCATCTTCCATAATCTTCGAACTTATATTTTACTCAATGTTTCTTTCATGAAATGTGTTTAATATTACTTTTAATTGTATGAAAATTAACGAAATACGCCCTTTGAAAGATTTATAATTAGGTGAAAATAAAATAATTTTTCACCGAGCAATTTTTTGTCCTTGAGGAAAAAAATTTTTATAAGCAGAATTAATTGATGTATTGCAACTCGCCTCTTAACTTTAGTCTGTCTATCAATCTAAATTTTGTATTCTTCGTTTGCTAGTTAAATAAAGATGTTTGTAAGCCTTCCAGACGAAGATTGCTTGGCCAGGATGTGGTGACTGTCTTACGGCTGTCGGCCCGGCTAGTCTGTGGTCTGCAGCCGGCTCGACGACGGCTCCGCCCTATGACTTTAGCTCGGGGCTTGTCTGGCCTTTGCTTTTCGGCGCTACTCGTGGTGCATTTTGTCTTGCGTGACTCGGGGCTTTGTGCCTTTGGACCGCATATTGCTTGGTCGTCCCGTGCGCACTCACGGAAATGCTCACGGTTTCGGCACCGCTTGGCGCGGTCGAGAATAAGCTCTCTGAAAACAGCAAAATTGAGAATATGGTAACCCAATCGATCTATGCGTCACCTCTTGCTACAACGTGCAACCCTATTACGTTGATTGAGTAGGAAAATGATGGTTCTATTCTAGTTAAAAATTTCTTTCTTATTCACTTCTATCTTCACACCGCTCTTGCATTTTTTATAAGCGGTTTTCGTTTTAAATTCTTTTTCAGCACTTTACTTTAACCTTATTATTTTATTCATTTTCAATAACAAATAGATTCTTGTAAATATTTTACTTTTCAACTTCTTTTTTTTTATTATTATTGTTCTTGAAAGTGTAAAATCTATTGTTTTGTTTTTGTTTTTTTTTAAATTTACTTGCTAAGACAGTTTACCATTCTTTACTATGCTATATATATAAAGGCTTGTGTGCTCACTATATACTAAGGAATATTGCATTCAGTTTCCAATTCAAATGTAAGAAAATTTTATATAAGGTATTTTTATTGCAGTACATTGCAAAAATTACCTTTATCGCTAAATTCAGCATTTCAGATGCGTAATTAGGAAAAAAAATTAACTCTTTTATTCCAAATGCATAATAAAAATTCTTCACAATGAAATACATATTGTTACGCTAATAATGAACTATAATAGATTTGAGAAATGAATTAACGAAGAACTTTATACAGTTAAAAAAAATTGCCTCACCTGTTTGCTTTATCAGATGGAGGAGATTTTATTAAATCGTTTTTCCTCAAATAAAAAGGTGATAATTTTCAATTGGAAATATATATAAGAAATTTTTCACAAAGGAATCGATACTTTTACGCAAATAATAAATTAAGATAGATCTGAAAAAATAGACCTGAGAAAGCCATTAATAAATTTAAAGTGCTTTAATTTAACCTTATCATTTTAGTCATTTGTTTGCAGTTTCAAAAGTAATAAAAGTTTTTAAAAAAATGTTTATTTCATTATCATACGCAGCACTTTACTTTAACCTTATTATTTTATTCATTTTCAATAAGATGAAGATTTTAATGACACTACTTCAATATTTTGAAAGTTTCAAAAATTATAAAAATTCAGAACAAAAAGTTTTATTTAATTTTAATCCGATCAAATTTACTTCAGCATTATTTTATTCAAATGCAATTTCAAAAGTGATGAAGTACAAGAACCAAGTTTTATTTTATAATTATACGACTAAAAATTTTGCCATTTCTTATAACATTACTAAATAAAATATTATATAATAGTATTAGAAAAAAAATGAATGGTAGATTCAAAATAAATAATAAGAAATACTTCACAGAAAAATCGATATTTTTACACAAATTATAATTAATTGGGGAATATTTTAGGAAATGGATCTACAGAAGCAAATTATACAATTAAAATAATTTATCCTTAGAATGCAACAGTGAACTATTTTGTTAATATGAAATATATTTCAGATGTTTTTGTATATAGTTTTAAAAATAAACATGCATAATAAAATTAGTTACAGTTCCTTGACATAAGAGTTTCTCTGTTTCTTCAGTTTGATTAGACCAATCTGAACTTAAGTATATACAAAAGTAAAATATAATTTATATTTTAGGGCTCTAAGAGAACTTTTGCTTTTATTTGTTCTTTAGCATTTATGCTATTTTTAACTTAATTGATTTGTTTTATCCACCGTGATTGCTTGCATCTTAAAAAATATCTATAGTTGATTTATAGATAAAATTACATTGTCAACTTTCATCATAATTAACAACACTTAAACTCGAAAAAAAGTTGTTCGCAAGCATAACACTAGTTTCCATTGCACGCATTTCAATTATAAATTTGGAGTTTAATTAAAAAAAAAAACTATAACTTTAAACGCGATAAAATGATTTTATTAAAATTTAAATCAAATCAGTAAAAATAATATTTCATTTATCTATTTAATTATTTTTTTTTTAACTAAGAAATTGAAAATAAAAAACACTTCTGAGAAAACTCCAAACAAGTCAATACAATCAATGCATCAGAATACGTCATCAGGTCAATGCCCTTCACAGTCATAAAATTTTAAAATTAAATTCCAGCTTAGAAACTAAATTTGAAAGATTCAATTAAAATTATTACTAAATATTGCAAAGAGAATTTTGTGTTTTAATATTTGAGTTACATGAACTTATGAAAACACGAAAACAATGAAAAAAATTGTAATAAAATAGTGAAAACAATTCTATCCCTTGTTTATAAACGCTACGCAAAAGCAATTTGGCGACAGAGCAGGCTTGACTTAAAAGTTTCCGCCAAGAATGCCAAGCGGTGCCGAAACCGTGAGCATTTCCGTGAGTGCGTCCCGTGCTGCGCGGGATTCCTCGCTGCGGCTGTCATCTAAACCTTGCGTATGGGCCTAAAGAGCCTGGCTCGCTTAATCTATTTCCTTATGAAATGCGTTTAATATTACTTTTAATTGTATAAAACTCACAAAATAAGCTCTTTGTAAGATTTGTAATTAAGTGAAAATAAAATATTTTTTCACCGAAAAATTTGTCCTTGAGAAGGAGAAAAAATTTATTAGCAGAATTAATTTTGGTTTATAACTTAATTTAAACCATGCTTTGAAAATAAATTTTTATTGAAATTATTTGAAAGCTTTTTGCAGAAACGGAAAATATAAAAAATTATGCGTATTGTTGAACAATGTCTGAACATGATTTCCAAGCTATTATAACTAGGTTCTGATTGCTTCGACTAGCTGAAATATAATTTATATTCGGTTGAAAATAACAATTAGTGTTTACTACACTCTTAGAAATACTGAAACTCGTTAAACAATAATACCGTTTACATTTGCCTTGACTAAGTCCTAACCATATTATTGTGCAAATTAATTTTTCTTGATTTTAATTGATACTATGGTTCAATTTGAATGGTTTTATTTATAATTTTATTGAAATGATGGGATAATGATTAAAAGTTTATAATCTGGATTCTTGATCCGCCTTATCTAACCAATTTATGATTTTAGAATTTAAAAAACAGAAAAATCATGCTTTATGTTTATTTTATCATTATGCCACTATATAGGATTGCTGCTAATCGGTAATTTAGCTGTTAGATAGTAATTAATTTGAGTATTTAGTAAATTGTTTAATGCCACTTATTTTTCGTATTATTATTATTTCATACAAATGCTAGCGGAAGTGTTGTTCTAATAGTTTAATAATTTTTAATTGTTTTTTCGTAGTGATTCAGATAGATTTTTAAAATTAAAACAAAGTTTACTTTTATTTTAGGATTATTCTGAAAATATTGATACGAGTTGGATTTTAAAATAAAATATTACACTTAATTTTCTAATCCAATAAGCACTCATTTAGCTCTCATATTAAAAGATTTAAAGAAAAAATTTCCGCAGATTCGTGTGCAGAAGTTGCATGTTGTACAATTTTCTACAAAGCTGCTTAAGTTGTTTTTTTTTTTAAAAAAACTATGTATCCCGAATTATATATATATATATATATATATATATATATATATATATATATATATATATATATATATATATATATATATATATATATATATATATATATATATATATATATATATATATATATATATATATATATATATATATATATATTCGGAAAAATATTTCTGAAAATATTGAACATTTTATAGATATTTTATAATATTTTTGTAACCACATTTTAAATTGTTTTCTAGTATTTGGTATGTATATATATATATATATATATATATATATATATATATATATATATATATATATATATATATATATATATATATATATATATATTCTGAGCTAAACGCTCTTTCTTGCACTTTAATATTCGCATCCTGTCTTTTAATCTATTTTTCGCTTCAAGCTAAGCATTAATTAATAAACATTTTAATTTTTTTTATTTTTTCTAAAATATTGGTCTACAATTTCTTGTTAAAGACTCTCGAAATTTTAACGATATTCAAATCGAAATTTTTTCATAAGTTGTCTCATACAATTTAGTACCACACTAAGAACACCATCTGCTCCACTTGCCTATATTTTAATGCATTTGTATCAAATTTAACACACATTCTTAATTTTAATGCACTTTTTAATAAATTATTAAAAAGTTAATTTTTTGTGGTTTTTGTTGAACTTTGATCTAGAAACGCCGAAAAGGTCCCCAGTGCTTAGAAAAATATTGTTCTTTGCGTTTTTTATTTATGTTACGAAATAGTAAAAATTATCACTCAGCTGTTGTTTTTTAACATCGAATTGAATATTAAAAATATCATATAACGCTTTTAGCACAGTGTTTATACAGAAAATAACATTTTAAAATAGTTATTTAATTTTCACTCCGAAATAAAGCCCTTAATAACTTTTGATCCAGCTATCGTATTTTTTATACTGAAATGCAATTTAAGGGATGAAATGACACACTTTAATTACGTTGATCATGTAGGGGTACATATGAATTACGTGACGCAATCATGCACTAAAATGGATAAACTTTTTGGGGGATTTCTGATCCTCAAATTGGAAAATATGTCCTCAATAATTTATTTAAAAATTTTTATTGTTTTTGAATAAAATAAATTTGTTGATCTGAAATGGTTCTAATGGAATCATTATTTGTAAAACCAGGGTTGTTTTTCAAGGGAATGTGTCATTAAAGAATTGTGTTACAACAAAAAAAGCTGAACTAATTATTACCCTTTCTAACTATATACTATGAAACATTATATGTTTAAAATGTTGTTTTCTAAAACTCATAAGAAAAGTATGAACATGAAGAAAAAAACTGCAATGAAACGAAACTCAATTGACGGAAATATTCTTTTTATTAAATTGTGCTTAAAGTAACTTTGGACTTTATTGGGTCAATGAAAATTTCATTTTTGGCGTGATAAATACGATATAAATAAATAAAATAAATACAATATAAATAAACGAAATAATATAACTTTATGTTGTTTATACACGTAAACAACAGAATATGAACATATGTAACATATTTTGCTAACATATGTTTATACACATGTTCTAACGCCTCCTTTGACAAAAGATTCCTTAATAAAAGACTCAATGTTCCAGCTTAAAAAGAGATTCAGTAACTTTTGATCCCGTTCTTTTAAAAAAACGTCAAACTCAGAAACTAACCCTGGTCGATTATATGTTGACATTTAAAATTACGTAAAAAATTACAATTCGAAAGTTTTTCGACTCTTATTAAATGAAATTATAAATATGTACAAAAAGTTATATTTTGCATGGAATAATCTTTCGATAAACGAATTTTAGAATTGAGGTCAAAAATTTTTCAATTTGCTTAAAAAGTTCAGGAGATATGGCGCAAGACGCAAAAAGGAAAATTAACAAAGAGGTTCAAACTTTAAATCGCACTCCTGACCAAACTATGTGGACCATATTTCCCACTTTGGATTTTCCCCTATATTTTGGGGGTCCGAAACATGAATTCGTTGAAAAAGGGGTATGTTTATTAAGAAAAAATACGTTGTTGTTCGTAACTTAAAATATCGTCTGCAAAAATTAATTTGCATATTTGAAGTCACTCCTTTGAACCTTTAAGATCGAGTCCTAGAACGAGAAGATCCTATCATTAGCTGAAAAGTTATCCAGGGTGGTCCGTTTTTAATTTGCGCACTATTTAAACGTGGTAAACTTTGATTCATACATTTATTAGAGGTTAAATGCCTTTCTACTTTTCATTTTATATTAAAAAAGGCACCTTTTGTATCAGTGTATCCTTAGGGCGTGTTCTTTCGTGAACAAAAGTTTAATCAATCCTGTAATATATGTTGTTATTCCTTTAGTTTATACTAAAACGCTTTGAGCGACTACTTGCAAGCTCATTTCCTGAACTCCGATAAAGAAGGCAAACCACCAAAACAAACATCAAAAACCATGGATTCCTTTTTGCAAAAAGTGTTACTCGTTGCTTGCAAGCAAGGATCTCATATTTGTTGAGTGCTATTACGTGTCA
Organism: Parasteatoda tepidariorum; assembly: GCF_982258835.1. Classification (NCBI taxonomy): domain Eukaryota; kingdom Metazoa; phylum Arthropoda; class Arachnida; order Araneae; family Theridiidae; genus Parasteatoda; species Parasteatoda tepidariorum. The sequence goes on along the minus strand of NC_141766.1, from coordinate 12,827,745 downwards.
AAACTGAAAAGATAATTTTGAGTCATCCTGTAGCATTATAGTTCATTTTTGCTACCTTTTTTACAATAATGTTCTAAGCTGTTGTGGAATTAATAAAATGATGTCTCTACAATACATCAACATAAGATAAACTATTAACAACTTTTCCTATTTAAAATTAGAATGCACCAATTTATGTAATAAAGGATTCTGAAGAAAATAATTGACTTTCACCGATTTGAAATTTATGAAAACAATCTTGGGTGATAACGGTTTACATTAAATGCTGGTTTTCAAAATTGCAGTTCTTTTATTACATTTAGCAACAATTATAAAACAATCTGAAGAATAATTTTAAGCGAAGAAATGGTTTTTATACCATGCTCTATGGTATCGTTATATAGTTACCGCATTTTAACACAGCTTATGAAACAATATTTTATTGTTCATTTTACCAAAATCATTAATAAAGCATTTAAGTCAAAATTACCATGATTATGGTGCTGCCATAGAGCCAAAAACACGGTAACCATACTTTCTCAGTGTGTATTTTTTTTTCTCAGAAAATAAATATTTTTAATTCTTAAAGCTTGCTAACATTTATATTTAAAATCATGAACAAAAAGAAAAGTGTTAATTATCTTAGCTTGAAAGATGCATTAAAATATAATTAGATGACATCTTGTAATTGTCTCTATTTAAAAGAAAAAAAACATAAACAAGAAATGTTGAAATATTACATTCATTACATAGTTTTAATAAATTTCATAAATGAAGAAAATATTATTGTTTTTATCCTTGAAAACGTCTTCAAGCTAAATATATAAAATTAGAAGTTTGATTTTAATGGTTTAGTGTAAATTTTGTTGTTAGACAAGTAGCAACAGCACAAAAATCATAAGCAACTGTCAACACAACAAAAACATATTTCAAAGAATTTCGCATTTCCACAAAATTTGTCAGAGCATGAGATCTGATACGATTACTTAAGTAACAACAAGGAAATTTTGTTATTACTTAATTTCCCCCATAGACAAAGCTAACGATAGGTCAGCAATCTTTTGTAAAAAAATTCTGTGCTGAACTTTTAAATAAGGAGTTAAAATATAGTAAAAATTTTAAGCTTAGTAATTTAAATAATAATATTATCATAAAATTTTTTTTAGCTTTATATAAGAGGTTAAAAATTAAAACTAGCAATATACAATTTCCTTACTTAATTATCAGTCGAAAATTTCATAAAGTTCCCATTAAATTTAGAACTCTACATGTGAATCTAATACTTACCTAACTAAACCTAGCACCATATTTTCTAACTATTTAAATAAAATTATTATCAATATTATTAAAAAAAATTTGTCTTGGATTATCATTAATAATCAGCCGATTTTAGAATTTATTAAACAAATTAAAACTAATTCTATTTCGACTTTTGATTTCCAGAATCTCTTCAAAAACGTTCCCCTTTCTAAACTAAAAGATTTTCTTTTGAGTTACTACTATGATTTTAAAAATATCCTTAATTGCCATTTTGATTATTGGGAAATTCTAGTTAATAATTGTCTTTTTAATTATTATCTTTACAGTGGAAAACATATTTTTATTCAAATTGATGGAATACCACAAGGATCTAATTTTTTATTTCTATTAGCTAACTTATTTCTACACTATTATGAAAAAAATTATACTCTTATGATTAAGTTTGTTTTTAGACTTATTGATGATTTAATTATCTTTAATTTTCAAGATTGTAAATTATATTTACCCAGAGAAATTAATCTTGCTTCATAATGATTATATTAATTTTAATTTTTTGGATTTAGGTATTAATTAAAAAGAAAATATCTGCATTGTTGTTTCAGGCGATAAAAGAAATGATTTTAATTTTAATATAAATAAACTAATTACTTGGAATTCTAATATTTCTAAAAAAACATTTATTTAAATACCATTTCATACCATCTCAAATTAAATGATAATAAATAGAATATGTAGCAATGCTTATTTATCCACAAAACAAATAGACAAACTTTTTCAAAATTTGATTGAAAAAAACAATGGATACCCAACTAACGCAATTAAGCTCTGTGTAAAATCATGGAGTTAATTATATGTTATTATTACTAAAAACTTCTTTGTTAACAAAATTTATGTTTTTAAATTGTGAAAATCCGATTCGAGGAAATCAGTGGATAAAAATCTGTGCAAACCGAGCAAATCATGTTCATTATTTTTTTTAATAAATATTAATTTTCTCATGTCATTACAATTGCACAATTACATATCAACTTTATTAATTATAAACTTTGAATTATTCAATATAATATAATTACCTTGCAGACAATCATTTTCGGACAAATCCAAGGTAACCAACAAATCTAACATGCTTCAGTACTGCAGTAAGAACGCGCCATTAAAAAATCCCTCTATTTACGCTTCTGACCTCTATTTGCGCTTCGGTTTTCATGTTTTTGGTCTGGCGTACTTGTAGCGGAAACATTTTGGATCGTTCGTGAGGGATTTCGAAACGTGAAAGTTCATTTGAATTCGCTGCTAGCTTTATAGATAACATTTTGTGTTTTTTTTTCTTCTGTATTTTCTTGAATTTTATTTTCTGTTTTTGTTTGATATGCTTTATTTCGTACATTTTTTACTTGGTGTGTTCTATTTTCGTTTTTTTGGTGCTCCTCACACTGTTGTATTTATGCGTTTTGCTTTGGTTGTATTGACACTGTATTGGAGAGCACTCCTTTTTGCGGATTTGGTCGTGTGAGCTGTTGATGAGATTGCTTCTTTTCATTGTTGTTTTGTTTTCTGGCTTTTTAATATTTTTTTTAATAAATTTTTTTTTAATTATATTTTTAACAAATATTTTCTTCTTCTTTTTTCATTAATGTTTATTATATTATTTTCCATGTATTACTCTATATTTTAAACTTATTTTATGAGTCCTATGTACCTGCAGCTTATGAGCAGTAAATAAAACAATAAAACTTATTAATTTTGTTATTTTTCTCAATTTCCTTCGTTTTTCTCTCTCTTTTTTTTGTATCTTTCTTAAAAAATAATTGGTAAAAAATATATAAAGTAAATTACATTTCAGTGCTGCCTACAATGAAAAAACACTTTAATAATAGTTATAATAATTGGAGAATTTTAATATCAAAAACCATATCAGGTAGAGAGGTAAATGACAACAATAAAAGAATTTTTTTAATTATAAAAATATAAAAAAGAAAAAGAGAAAAGATTCAAATGGGTAATATTTGTAGAGCTTAGCATACAAACGTAAAATAGGAATAAACCCTTTTATTCCTATTTATTCCTTTTATTTAACTTTTCACTTCCTTCTTTATATAGGGTGGCTGTTTATAAATCAGAGCCTACACGCAAAGTTAGAAAGCCGTTTACAGACTTTATACTTCATTCATGCATTCTTTTATAACAGTTAAATCTACATGTATTACAGGGAGTAGCCGCTTAAACGTCAGAGCCCCATTCATACTTATTTAAAAAAAACTGTTTATTATACTGGACAGTAGAAAATTAAAATAATTACACAATGCAATTTAGAAATTTGCTTCATAAATTTAGTAAAAAAGGTCATACAGCCAAATTACTCCGTCTTCATTTCCATTCTTTAATATTCCAACTGAGAAACTAGAAAAGAAACTCTCTATTGCAGAAACCAAAGTCATTAGATGGATGATTGGTGCCCCAGACCATTAGCAACAAAGCTATAAGAAAAGAATTAAATATCAAAGACATTAATAATTACATGGCAAAACTAAACATCAAATTTTTTAAAGAAGTACACTCCTATAACGCAGATGAATTTAACGACATATTTAACTTTGAACTCCAGGAAGATAACATCAGGTTCTGTCCAGTTACTGCATTCTTACTATCCGACACCTGTCTGTCTAAGCTTTATTCCAGCAACAACCACTATTTCTCAACTTGTGCATACTACTTTCTTATTTTTATTATTGTCAGGGGAGCAACCCTTCCTTGAAGCTGCGGGGGAGAGGTCCCCCTCATCACCTCTGATTATGTAATCAGCCTTTCACTGTTACGTATCGTCCTAATTTTCGTATATAGTTGCTAATAGATTTATTTATTTATTTTTTTGTATATAGCTTATCGATTTTACTTTACGCATTTCACTTCGCTTTACCACTATTCATTTTCTATACTTATGCTAATCCTTGTATATAGTTTTCAGTTTTTTCTATTCATGTTTATTCCATCTGATCTGATTTTACTTACTGTATTACGTTTATTATGGATTAGGGGATAGAGCGTTCGCCTTCCAATGAGGCTAACCGGGCTCGAATCCCAGTCGATACGAATTCCGCATCCGGCTTGCACAGACCACAGTGCTGACGTGAAATATCCTCAGCGGTAGACGGATCATGGGATAGAGTCCCCTTGCCGTCAGACTAACCGTGGGAGGTTCTTGTGGTCTTTCTCTCCATGTAACGCAAATACGGGTTTGATTCATCAAAAAGTTCTCCACGATGGCAAATTTCTCCCAATATTCGATCCTGGAGTTCTCTTGTCTTCTGGATTGGGTTCAAAATTGCAAGGCTACGAAGTTGAACATTAGTAGTCGTAAACCCATAAAATTGGGTCGACTGTTCAACGACGGTTATAAAATAACATAATTATGCAGACTACTCCAATTGGGAGTTTTTTTTATCTACAACACCTTTGGTTTGGTTTCCTTGACTTTTGAGACTATTTCCGATCTCACTATGTCCCCTTCTAGACATCCCCTCTGCAGAGGACCAAAATTGCGATGGCATGTCTCTGGATCATCCTCAGGGATGCTTCCCAGACCGTCGCCAAGAGCCCATTGTGCATCTCTAGTGCTACGTAAATTATGTACCTATCTACATATGTCCCCTTCGCCTTTTTCCTTTCCCATCTTTTTCGTACACTTAATTAATTCCGTTTTATATTTTTGACTCATCCCGAAGAATCGGCAAGTTTCATCTTTGGCGGCAGATGTCGAGATTTTATATACTTCGTAAACTTTTAAAGTATTCCGTCCAGTGGCTTAAGGAATATCTTACCATAATTAGTTCCTACTTTAAAATTAAATCAGAGCTAATCTTATGATCAGAAAAAATAAATTAGTGTTTAAAATTGGTTGTTTAAAATTTTATTAAGCTGCTTAAAATCTTATTAGAATGAAATTGTAGGAGTGACTAAGGAAAATGGTTATTATTTAAATCTGTTTCAAATTAATTCATATCTTTTAAAAACTCTTTGTAATTGGAATAAATCCTGTAAATCCTAAGAATCTGGTGGATAGTAATATTGGAAAAAGTCTAATTGGCTGAAATGGAATTAAAATCAATACTCTTTTAAATTATTAAGTTAAAATCCCTTTTTTTGTCAAAAAGTTTAAATGTAATTTTCCTACCTTCATTAATATTAAGAGATAAATCTAGAAACTTCGCTAAAAGATATCAAATATTAGTTTTCTTAAAAATTAATTCACTTGGTCATATTTGCTTAGCTGAAATTTTAAAATCCTCAATATATATACATTTACATTTCTATATATATTATAATAATATTGTGACATAGTACTAAGCTCTGTGGAAATTCCGAAATTATTTTCATATAGCCATCAAGAATATTGTATTCTAGGTTAAACATAAGTTTAATTTTACGCTTAAATTTATCTTTATATTTTTTGCATTTAACATTTAGTCTTAGTCTTCTACTTTAACTCTTTGTGAATGCAGTATGATTCTTTACTTAGAAATTCCAAAAATATATTCATCTAACTATTTAAAATATTATTATTTATCCCAAGTAAATTTTCTCAACTGAATGTATTGTTCTATAATGTTGTTTTAACAGTAGTCTTCAATTTTAAAAAGTATAGTCAAAACAGAAAGTTCAGTAGTTCCTAATCTGAAAATCTTGAAACATTTTTCTTATTCAAAACGCTTGAGATTTTAGAATAAGTAAAGAGAAAAGGAAGATTATAGTTAGTTTTGAAAAGTTAGATTTGAAATTAGCATCTTGACAGTTATTTGAAAAAAATATCGTTATGTTCTTAATTTTTTTTAAAGTTTAATTTGAGGCTTAGAAACAAGATATTTAAGTATTGATCTTGATTTGTTTAATTAATAGAAGTTATTTTTACCTCTTGAACAGGAAAGTCACACAAATGTTTAAATTCTAAAATTTGTACCAGTTTAAAACATGTCGTTTCGTTACAAAAAATAAAATCTAAATTTTATTTATGAAAGCTAAATTAATTTAAAACTGAATTTTTAGATGGTCTTATACTATTTAATATTCAGTTTCTTACATTTTCAAACTTGCATTAACTGGTATTTTAATAACTTAAAAAGTATTAAAAATCAATTATCACTCACAAATAAAAAGCAGATTCAATTAAATGGACTGTGAGAAACATTAATTGAAATTTATCTTTAAAGTTTGATCATCAAATAAATTTAAGTATTGATCTCGATTATCAATTACATGATTATCAAATGAATTTCAGAAAAAAAAGATTTTATTTTATTTGTTTATTTTAGATTTTAATTGATATTACTTCTTTATCTTTTTTTAGCATTACGCCTCTATAAAAAGTGAAAAGCTAGATCATAAAGATTTACCTTTTGCAATTATTATGTGATACGTTTGTCAGATTTTACTCAAATATGAAGTTAAATAATAATATTAATTTCATTTTGTTTTATTTTATAACGTCGTTGAACAGCCGACCCAATTTTTTAGGTTTACGACTACCAATGTTCAACTCCCTAGCCTTGTAATTTTGAACCCAATCCAAAAGACTAGGGAACTCTTGGATCAAGTGTAGGGAGAAATTTTTCCTTCGTGGAGGACTTTCTGAAGGAACTAACCCTGATAGTAACATAGCGAGGAAACTAACCCCGCGTAACATAGAGAGGAAAACCACGAAAACCTCCAACGGTAGAAACGTAGCGAGGAACTAACCCCGTGTAACATAGAAAGGAAAACCACGAAAACCTCCAGCGGTAGTTCTGATGGCAAGAGGACTCTAACCCATGATCCAAGGCACATTATAATAATATGCCACTTTTTTTCCAAGAAAGTGAACAATTTGAAAGAAGAAAAAAAGTGAACGAAAAATGCCATGATTTCTACATAAGCAATAGGGCCGGGATAGCTTGGTTGGTAGGGCACTGGGCCCAAGTACATCGTGGGTTCGATCCCCGCCAGCCGAAGACGCCTCGTGCAGTAAATGGCGACCGATGCACATAAAATCTGTTGAGTGGAAAAATCCTCCATATTCCCATAACAAATCATACCTCTGGGGGTATTGATCAAGGAGTTTCCTTGTCTTCTGGATTATTTCAAAATTGCAAGGCTACGGAGTGGAACATTAGTAGTCGTAGAACCCAAAATTGGGTCTGCTGTTAAGCGATGGTAATAATAATATGTAAGCAATAAAGATGATTGGCGTATTATGTTATCATCTAGTGGAAACTTATAAGGTACCTAACTCAAAACAATATCAATAAGCAACAAGTGACGTCTTTGGGACAGGTGTGGTTTATAACTATATTTCTCCAAATTCTTCGATTACCTGTTGAGCTTCGTAACAACTTTTAGTTTTCCAAAATCTTAAATACCTGTCATAATATTACATGATGTCATAGAGTTCTAAAAAATTGCATGTATTGTAATTCTATAAACCACTAATAACTTACTTGTCCAGTTTGAATAATATAACTAAACTGATTATGAAACTTTTTCTTCCAGATCATAAAAGTGTACAAATGATACAGAATCAAAAGGAGATATACTTTCTAAGTATTTAAAAAGTATTCTTTTAGAAAAAGATTTGTGCTATGTATCCGTTGGAATTATAGATCTTGACATTTAATAGCACTTCGTGCCAGATCTATCTCTTCCAGCTGATTCATACACAAACTATCATCCCTGTTAGTTTCAAGAAGTATCAACATGACAAATAGTTGAAACAGTTCCTCAGAGGTGAATATATCATAAAATTTCAAAACATATTTCATAGCAATGTATTATACAATCTATACAATGTATTTTTTCTCTAATAATAAACTAACAAGGAAGGTATTCCTAGTGTAACTCGCCAGCGGAGCTGAATTTTTATTCATGGGCTTCCGCAAGTATCTCCTTGTTTATGTACAGGTAAAAAACACCATAAGGATTAAGAATTCTATAGGTACCCCTAACTGGAAACGTCACCGTACGCCGCTAGGGGTGATACCCTATTATGAGCTGTTTCTATATGCGTCTTTGAGCAGGCACTTTTATTTTTTTGAATTATATTGATTTCATGTTTTCTCAAAATTATTGTTAAGAAAAGGCATTTAAATAAGTACAGTATTAGAATTTTTATTTCTAATTATATGATTTGGCTAGCTTGTCAAATTAGTCACCAAATCTTTAAATTATTTTTAAAAATCTATTACCGAACCAATTTAAGCGCCATTTTCAATATTAATAGTTAGAAAACATGAAATTAAGACAATTTTAAATAAAAGTACCTATTCATAGACACACGAAGGAAAAATTCATAATAGGGAAGCGTCCTAAGCGGCCTACGTTGGCATTTCCAGTCATGAGTTCTCATGCAATTCTCAATAGACTCCCTAGAAGCTTTACAGTCTTGTTCAGACCCACCCTGTATATATATATATATATATATATATACATATTCCTAAGGAACAGTTACTTTTTTCGGAATAATTAATAATCGATATTGATTGAAGAAATTAAACTAAGTATATAATTAGTGAAATGCATATTAAAGTACATATTATTGTACATAAAGCAAAATGGTACAAATAATATCGCATTGAAAAATGAAAAAGTTAAATATAAAATATGCTTCTTAGACGATTTCCAAACCGCCATCAAAAATGGATGTTCTTGCCAGAATGAAACAGGTATGAGCATCTCAGTACGATGCATGATTACTTTTCATTTGTTATTTATGCTCTACACTTAACTATCGGGGTGTCCTTGGGGAATATTGTCCCACTCATCTCTCAAGGCACTACACAGATCGGGGAAGACGTGTTCTTTGCGAAACAAGCCTACCGAGGGCATCCTAGACAAGCTTTATAGGATTCAGGTCCGGGGAGTACGCAGGCCATTGCATATCGACAATTTCTTCATTTTCTAGTGCGTCCGATAATTCAGCGCTACTGTGTGGCTACGAATTGTCATTTTTCTGCCATTGTGCATGATCCCTACCCAGATTACAATTAGTAGTTACATAGAATGTTGTTTCTTATAAATTAATTTAAATTGTTTTTATCATTGTTTGAACATTGTTATTGTATTAAAAATGGATGATAGAGTAGCGGGAAGGAGGTGGAGAAGTGGTTTCTGCACTTAGACATGTAAGTGAGATTCACTTCCTCCAACTTATTTCCTGAGACTCGTTTTCAACACAATTTGGACATTCTTAGGTAAGTATTTTTAAATATTTATTTAAAATTAATATTTAAATATATTGTCTGAAAGTTACACTAAAACAGCACTTCCTTCAACATATTTCCTGGGACTCATTTTCAACACAATCTGGACATTCTTAGGTAAGTATTTTGAATTAAAATCGCCTTTCTAACATATTTAAAAATATTGTTTACAAAAGTTACTTCCTCCAACTTATTTCCTGAGACTTATTTTCATCACCATCTGGACATTCTTAGGAAAGTATTTTTAAATATTTATTTGAATTTTCAATTACTAACGTATTTAAAAATGTTGCCTAAGAATTACATTAACAAAATCAAGCTAATACCATTCTTTAAGATTGCATGGTATGAGGAAATCAATTTTTTTCTTTTTTCAAATTTCCTTGATTTTCGTAATTTTGAAAGAAAAAAAATTTCTGCTAATAATTTTTCTCAACTTTATAGACGTAAGATAGTAACTCAAACTGGAAAACTTTTCCTCGAAATAAATTATAATACGTAGGTAATATTGAATTTTTGTCGAAAATTTCGAGAACATTTTAGCTCCTTTATGAAAATATATTTCTGTATAGCAGTAAAATTAAGAAATTAATTTCACTGCTCTAGTGAATTTTTTATGAAAACAAAATATTTATTTATTTAAATAGAGTTTATTTTTATTTTTTAACTTTCGATCGTTTTATAAATAAGTTGAAACTTAGAAACACGAATTTTAAATAAATACATGTCAAAATGTGAGATTTTTTTTCTTAAAAATGGCAAAAATACTATTTTAGTCCTTAAACTAAATAAAGAAAAAAAAAGCAGAAATTTTAAATATTGTGATTATTTACCATTTTTGTTTCAATCCATGGTGCTCAGCAGAAGAGTCCCATTTATAGAACTCAGACGTTAGAGCAATACTATAGTTTGTCTAAAGTAAGAACTTCCCTAGCCATTCGTCTGGACCGCGTGTCGGTGACTATGGTAACCAGGTTAACTACTTCAAGTAGAGGTGTGGGGTCAGGTTTTAGATCGGGTCGGCGAGAAAAAGGGAACAATTTTCTTCGGTCCATTGTTTTAGCCCTAAAGTGAAGAGAAATTACCCTCCCTGAAATGGGTATATTCTTGTTTCCATAGCAGCAGACGGCCTCAGAATTTGTGGCGGGGGGAGTTCTTACCGTAGACAAACAGTGCCAAAGTGAGGATACCGTTAAAGTAGGTACAGGGAACCGTTTTACAGTATCAAATATTATATTTTTATTTGTCGTTCAAAAGCCGTACAGTGTAAGTATTTGCTTTTATATTCTTTTTTAACTTAAACAGCAAAATAATTAAACAAAAAATTTAAAGAAAAGGAATTCTTCAAAAAAAACAACAAAAAAAAACTGATCAATAAGAATTTATAAATTTCTCTTTTTAACCTCATTTTTGAATTTTACAAAATAAATAAATAATATTTAAAAAATTGAACTTGAAGAAATACTTTCATGAATTTGAAAACACCGATGCATCATGTGAAGACCAAAAATATATTTAGAACTGCATCCAAAAATAAAAGCCTTAAAACGATGATGGAGATGGCTCTGCCATATACTAAGAACAGATAGAAACAATGTTGCAAATATTGCAAGCTCATGCGCACCTGAAGGAAAGAGAAAAAGAGGGAGACAGAGACTAGCATGGCAAAGATGCATTAAGAAAGATCTTAGTAGAACAGGGTTAACTGGGTAGGATGAAGCGCGTTGCCTGGCCAAAGACGGTGCGAAGAGGATAAGTAAGTAAATAAAGGCTATAAAAACTTCTTTAAAAAATGAATTTTCATGAAGCGAAAAGACAGTAGCTAGAAAAAAATACAAGCATCTCAAATGTAAATGTTTGAAATGTTTTTAAAAGATTAAAATTTTAACCTACTTTATGGAGAACGTTTCCTTGAAAGCTAGTTATTTATAATCGGCCCTACACTTTTGAAACTGAGAAGGAGACTATGTTATGCAATAACTAAGTAAATTCGAGACAAATTATTTTAATGTAAATAAATAAGGAACGAATATGCCTGAGAACATTATTTTTCATCAACAAGAGATTTAATCATCACCGGCAAAATTATTATAAAAATTTGATTTTATTTTTCTTTCCTTTCTAATTTCAAGACTGCCAAGAACTAATTTGCTAAGAACTAATCATTTAAAAGTCATGAATTAATTTTAAAAGATTGAAGCAGTGGGAGAAAAAGTATGGTCAAAACTACCAGAATATCGTAAAATTTACCATGTGTTTGGGTTAATGGGAATACCAAAAAACATGTATTTACCTAAGTGATTTGATAATAATTTCGCTAAAATTAACAACAAAGTGTTGTTTTACAAAGTGTGTTAAAATTTGATAAATGTGATTGAAATATGGTAATTTCATCATGATACCTTAGAGCATGGCATAAAAACCATTAATGCGGTAAAATTTACTATTCAGTTTTGTGTTTATACTAAATGTGTGGTAATACGAACTATAATTTTGAAAATGAAAATTTCTGGTAAACTGTTACCGTATGAAAAAAAATTAACAGATGAATGGTTTAAATACCGTATATTTTGGTTTTATTAACTAGAATTAGTTTTTTTTTTTTTTTTAATCAAAAAATATCACGACCATACTGCACGGCAATTTTACCAGAATTTTTTTCTCCACGTGTTCTATGCGGAAGAACACAAGCACGCTGTTGCACTGATGACACTGAGGAAGTTGCTTTATTCAGAACTGAAACGATGTTCAGTTGACATTTTTTTTTTTTTTTTTACTTTTTTCTCTCATCCCTATAATTAATTTTACGGTAATCGTTTTTTTGAAAAGTGTCGTCTTCGCTTGTTCAACGTCAAGGCGTTGATGTCGATTCTGAAAATTCAATCTTGGATAAATCATCTTAATAATGCTTCTTTTAATTAATGTTTCGACCTAATTAATGTTAAGACCTAATGAATATTAATTTATACAACAATTGAACTATAATTCAATTAACTGTTTCAATGACAAGTTGGTATATTAGCAGTGCAATTTTAATACTTTTGTAGTAGAAAAATCATACAATTTCATTAAGTCAAATTTGGTTTTTATTTTACAAAGTAATTCACAAATCAATATGAAATAACAATGAAAGGCATGGGCAATAATGGAATTTCAAAAGTTTATATTTTAAAACGGGTATAAAAATGTATACAATTAATTAATTGGTATTGGTTAATTAACTTATTGGTTAATTAATAAGTTGAATTGGGGCTTAACAAATCTTAAAATCTGTTAAACATTTAATTTTTGTCTTCCAAATTTTAAATGTACATGGAATAATAAAATTTAATTTATAAAAATTATCGAAGTTGTAAATACATTAAATGCTTTATTAATTAACCTAAATAAATATCCCTATAAGATGAGTTCATTATTAACCCTCCTTAATATCACTAATCATTAAACACGCCCAGAGTAGCCCATCAATCATGTGTCACCCCTGCTTTAGAGCTTTATATCGGTCGATTAAAAAAGGGACAATAAGCATTATTAACGTTGCAAAGTAACATTCTTAGCGTTCTTCTATGCATTCTTAACGTCCAAAGTAGCCCATCAATCATGTGTTACCCTGCTTTTGAGTTTTATATCGGTTACTTAAAAAAGGGACAATAAACATTATTAACGTTGCGAAGTAACATTCTTAGCGTTCTTCTATGCATTCTTAACGTCCAAAGTAGCCCATCAATCATGTGTTACCCTGCTTTTGAGTTTTATATCGGTTACTTAAAAAAGGGACAATAAACATTATTAACGTTGCGAAGTAACATTCTTAACGTTCTTCTAAACATTCTTAACGTCCAGAGTAGACCCACAATCATGTGTCACCCCTGCTTTTGAGCTTTATATCGGCTACTTAAAAAAGGGACAATAAAAATTTTTAACGTTGTAAAGTAACATTCTTAACGTTCTTCTGAACATTCTTAACTTCCAGAGTAGCCCCACAATCATGTGTCACCCCTGGTTTCGAGCTTTATATCGGTTACTTAAAAAAGGGACAATAAACATTTTTAAAGGTGAAAAGGGTAGAAAAAATAAGCTAAGGAGGCAACTAAAAGGCAAATCACATTTTAATTAATATCAAGAGTGTTGTCATATGAATTGTAACACAATTCTGCCAAAAGTTGCGGAGAAATGATTGGCAAATCCAGCTGCCCTCCCCTCCAGTAACCAATAACGCACATTCGAATTATTCTCTTAAAGGGTAACATCAAATAAATTGTTTTTTCTTCATATGAAACTTTTATATTGATGAATACTTATAATTACACAGGCCTGCGATGAAAAAAAATACAAGAGGTCTGACAGCAGAACTTAATGTATTTTTTGGTGCTGAAATGGAAAATAATAATGAAAAATGTCCATCACGTCACGTTTTTTAGAAAAATTCAATTTTACTGGAATTTTTATGAACATTTACCATAAAAAAGTTTTCGTTTTTAAATTTCTTTCCTTCTTGACTGACCAGCATTCTACTTTGATCAAATCTACAAAAGTACCCCTCTATCACTACTTCCTGTCACCGTCCCTCTCTCTGTAACAATCTTTCTCTACCAATAACGTCGCGAGTATCCTTATCTAGGTCCGCTGACCTCTCAGAAACACTAGCAAGCGTTATAGGGAGTCATTTTAAAGTTTGCTTTTTTCTGTGCGTTTCATGAAACATGGCTTTGAGTTCAAAACATTTTAAAAATTTCCCAGAGGACTTTTGTTATACATGCGGCGAATATAGTGCGGTTAAAAATCGCTTGAGGAGCATTATAGACTATGTAAGACAACTTTATCTCGCATATTTTGGCATGCTCGGAGATCAGGACAAATCTTGGGCACCTTTAAAGTTTGCATAAAGTTTGTGTGCAGTGTCTCAATGATCTACTCTTATGGCATCAAAGAAAGAAAACTGCTTTACGATTTGGAATTCCTATGACGTGGAGGGAGCCACAAAACCACTTTGATGATTGTTATTTTTGTTCCTGCCATGTTCGTGGGTATAACCAGAAAAATCAAAGACTAATATCTTATCCTGATAGCATTCCATCGGCCATACGCCCCATTCCTCATGGACCTGATGTGCCTTTGCCTCCAGCTGAATTACCAATAATCTCTTCAGTGTCTTCAGACTCGGAACATCCAGAAGTTCAAGGCTCCGATATCGAATATAAACCATCTCTAGCGGGTTTACCTCAGCCCTCCTCTCAGGTTGAGCTTAATGATCTGACTAGAGATCTTGGCCTTTCGAAAGAGACAGCTGAATTGTTAGGCTCTAGACTGAAAGAAAAAAACTTATTGGCCAAAGGAACATCATTTTATTGGTACAGGAATTGGAATTTATTAAATACGTGTAAGGAATTTATTAAGTACTTTGACGAAGCGGAGAACTTGGTCTATTGTTCTGATGTTCCTGGATGAGCAAATTTAATGTCATCTACAATAAAGATAAGTGGAGGCTGTTTATAGATTCATCTGAAAGAAGCCTCAAAGCTGTTCTTCTTTATCATAGGAGCCAGTATGCATCAGTACCAGTTGGACACTCAGTATATTTAAAAGAATGCTACGAAAACCTGACTCTCGTCCTGAACAAAATAAAATATATCAACCACAGTTGAACCATTTGCGGTGATTTGAAAATTATCTCCATGCTTCTTGGTCAACAAGGGAGGTTTATAAAGTACTCATGTTTCATTTGTGAGTGGGATAGCCGTGACAAGACTCAACATTGGGCCAAAAAAGAATGGCCGAAAACAGTCAGCGAAGAACAAGGGGAAAGGTTCCATCAAGATATCAGAGATACGGAGCGTAAATATCAAGGAAGATGGGACAAGAACAAGTTCGCTGACTACTTTTGGATGATAGTTCGGGATAAACCTGAGATTAAGCATAAAAGAAGATCATCAAAAATAAGTTTCAGAGGAAAACGAGTACATACTTAAATAGAAAATTTTCTCTTTTGTTTTTTGCTTGCTTTGTTTGTTTTGTTTTTTGTTTCAAACTTTCATATACACATACACAATATTTGTTATTCTTGGTTAATCGTCAATTTTACGTAAGTTATCTCAATAAAAACAAATTAAAATGGTATGTTGGTGATTTTCTTCTAGAAACTGATGTAAAAAGTTTGAACACAAGGAACTTATTGTTTTATGGCAGAGGTGACTTCGGCGGTCTGGTAACAGTATTTTTTATTCATTTTAACCTATAAAAAATTAGCTGATAGCTCAAAAATCAATTTTCTTTCACAAGATTAAATTTCACATAGATCAAAATGAATGAAGAGAACAGTTACCGGATAGTACATGCAAAATTGTTTGAGAGAATTCCTTTCAAAATAGGATTTTAGTAAAAACATTAATATCGATTTTTTTAAAAATCCTGATGTGATTGGGAAAAATGAAGGTCATTTTCGAAATCAGCGCATCAAATAACATATAAATCAACAATAACCTCTTTTGTATTTTTCAAAAAGTTCAATTTCGCAGGCTTGTGTTATTAATATATTGTGGTAACGAAAATATGTTATTATTTATTTATTTTTCAAGTTAACAACATTAATGAATGAGACGAAAGTAGTTTTATACATATTTTATATTTTCCAATCATTTAAAATAATCAGTAATTATACAAAAAAATTTTTTTTTAAAAATCAGTTGCAATAAATGCTCAAAAGGGTAACATTTCCGAGCAAGTACCAAATTTGTAATTAAAAGCATATTATATAATTTTCAATTAACGGTTCGTAATGTAGGACTGATTAACTCATAAAATATTTTCAGCAGGACTGACGAATAAGCGATGGGACATAAGTATGTCATGTTTGGAACTGCATACCAGCTTGTAATAACCTTGGTATCGTGTTTCTTGATAAATTTCTTTTTAATTTCGTGTTTTTATATTTTGAATGCTTTTTTATAAATATAAATCGTTGTTTATATTTCTTACAAAAGGAGCACAAACTCTCATTTTATTATTTTGAAAATCAGTAGATTTTTCAATGTGTCTCACATTTGCCCCATTATTTTAAGAGTTCCACCCTGATTGTCACTACACTGCTGGAATTTTTATTCTGAAATTACGGTAAAATAACCGGCATCAGTCTGTCCATTGAATAGCCGTAAAATTTACAGTTAGGAACATTTTTTACCCTTACGTTTTTGAAACTTAGCATGGTTTCAAAAACGTAAAAGGGAAATTTAACCGGACATTGGAGTTAGGCTTTTCAATAGATAATAGATATTGGACTTAGGATGTGGTTGAGTTGTGTTTTGTCAAATGAACAGTGAATTGTGGTTTAATCAGTTTATCTGGTGATACCAATGCAATCTATCGTGAGAGATGAGAAATACTATTCTTTTTTTGGTACTACCATCTATGCGTGAATGGGAGTATCGTATTCTAATTGTTCAGGGTCACCAAATGGAGAGTACAGGACACTGAAAACTCTTCATGGGTTGAAGGAAAAGAAGAAGTATCAACGCTGGAATTAGAACCTCCATTCAAGTGACAGATTAGCCCTCACGGCTACGGTATGCACTCATTTGCGAGGAACATAGTTTCTTCGTTAGGTAGGCCTAGTTGGCGTGGATTAAATTCTGGTTGTTTAACCATATTATGTGAAAACAGTCAAGAATTTTTCTCAAACAATCTGAATACCATCCTCTTTATGGTTATTTGACTTGTTTGGTTGAGGTAAGTATATAGTAATTTAACATTTTTTTCGCGAGAAATTTTAACAGTGTATAATTTAAGTCAAATCCATTAATTTATTTGCTTCGATCTTGTGCTTGCAAATTCATTGAAAAGGAAGGCCATAAAAATTGTATAATATAAATAAGTAAACGCATATGAGCAATTTTGATATTAAAATATTACAAATCTACAACTCAATATGTTTCGACATATTTAATGCGGCTTAGGCTAAACATCGACAATAGTCTCTAGACCAGCAGTTCCCAATTTTTTTCGGCTACGGAACCCCCCAAAAAAGACTTTAAAAAATGTTTAAGGTAATTGTTATAAACTATAAAAGACTTTATTTAAAATATTTAATTAGAGAAATGAAAATTTCGTTTTATCTTTAATAATCTTAAATTAGCTTTTACGTGATGTCCCTCAGTTAAATTTGCAATCCTTGTGTTTGATATCTAGTCTAGATATAAATTTGTTTCTGGTGTATTGATTTCTGGTGAATAAAGTGAAAATTAGTAAAATAAGCCGAATTATGGCTTACTTCAAAATGAAAACTTGAAAAACACTGTTATAAATGTTGAAAATAGTTATTATAGGAAAATAAATCTTTATTAAAGAATTTAGTTGATTTAAAAAGCGTGATGAAAAATAATGGAATATTTTATAAATGATTGTTTTTCATAATTTGTTCATTACATTGCTATTTTTTATATATTTTTTTAATAATTATCATTTCTGTTTCATAAGCATTCTGCTTGAAATAATTTCATAAAGGCAACCGTAAGATTGAATAAATTATTAACTCTAGGTTGGATCTAAATATAATTAGAGGTTTCAAAACTAATCACTAGTTATAAAAAGTAATAACTCGTGGAACTCTTTCTTTTTCTCACGGAACCCTAGGGAACACTATTTGAGAATGAAGACAGACATCTTGTGAAGCATCTCTGAATTTTAGCAGAATCAGTTTGCCTAGGTTTCATTATAATTTTTGTTCACTATACAATCATTGTTTAATCATTTCATCTCATCATTTTTTACGAGAATTAAATCTCATCATTTCTTAAGAATTAAATCTCATCATTTTTTTCCGGTAGCCAGCAAAACTCTTAGCACTTATCGCAATCCGTTAAGAAGCCTTCATTTAAATGTTAATTTTAAAATGACTGAAAGGTCCTTTTATATGTCCTTTAATGTTTTGTACAGTAACAATTTCTTTTAATTATTTCATTTCCTCTTCTTTCCGCCGGAGCAACAAATTTTTAATTGATTAATGGCTTCAATATGATTTTACCACATCAACTAAACAGAAATTACAAACACTCAAAATATGTATAAGAAAAAGAAAAAAGAATTTTTTTTGTCCCTCAACAGCGCCAGATATTATGGAGAAAAAAAAAGGGGTGGGTAAACATTAAGCACCACTATGCACTGCTCAATAAGCAATATCACTGGTCCACTCTAAATTTAATGTTAAGTATCTGTGTACAGAGAGCAAAAAAGGACCCCCTTGATATCTTCTGATCTGTTGATCAGAACAAGACTTAATGGTTGAATATGCTAAATAGTTAGTGTGGACGATTTTTTAAGTTACGAAATCAGGCACAAAAACGTAATTTCTTTATATATACATACCTTTTTTCGGCGGATTCGGATTTTTGACCCCCAAATTGTAGGTAGTAGCCGCAATCTGGGAAATATGGTCCCAATAGTTCGGTCAGGCAGTGGTCTCAAGTTTGGACTCCTTAATTTTACTTTTTACGTATTTCACCATATCTCGAAAAAGTTTAAACGAATTAAGCATTTTTTGCACACTATTATAAAATTCATTTTTTCAAAGATAAATCGAAAATTTTTCAATTCGCGTAAAAAGTGAAAAATGGCGAAATACTCAAAACGTAAAATTAACATTTAGGGGCCCAAACTTTGGAACGCTCTCCTGATCAAACTATAGGGACCATATTTATATTTCCCAAATTGCGGATATTACATTTTAAAGATCAGAAATCCGAATTAGTTGAAAAAAGGTATGCTTATTCAGAGAAAGTATGTTTTTGTGTCTGATTTCGTAACTTAAAATATGGTCTGCACTAATTGATAAGCATATATGAGGTCACCCCATCGAACCATTAATATTGAGTTCTAAAACGTAAAGATCCGATCTTTAGATCTAAAATTATTCAAGGTAATCCGTTTTTTTTTGGTGCACTGTGCATTACATTTATTAGCTTATTTTGAATAAAACTTGATTATCCATAACAAATTGATTTAATAATTGGATAAAGTATTAAACTGGTCCTAAATATAAAAAAAATAATTGATCAAAGTTGCAGCTATTATTCAAATAAAATTTAGAAAAGTAAACATCAATATTAATTAATAATGTATTATGTACAACATATTTTGAAATTTTCCTCATTAAACTCTGGTCATTCGTATTCGTTCAGCCACTAATTCTGAAGTACTACATCAGTTCACTTCCTTCTCATACGAGAAATCTTTTTCTTAATTCAATGTATTTAATTTTTTTTTCTTTTTTGAACCTAGCCCTATTCCCTAAAATCAAATTTTTCATCGTAAAACTAAATAAATAATTTTATAAAAAAACATAATTCTCCAAAATGAAAAAAAAATTACTGAGATAGGTCGCAGAAATGCTACGTCGAATTATTTCAAAGCTTCTAAACCTTAAATTTTATGCTAAGACTTTATTTTATATTTTATAACCGTCGTTGAACAGCCGACCCAATTTCATGGGTTTACGACTACTAATGTTCAACTCCGTAGCCTTGTAATTTTGAACCCGATTCAGAAGACAAGGGAACTGCTGGATCGAGTATTGGGGGAAATTCGTGGAGGACTTCTTGATGGAGCTAACCCGCATTTGCGTTCCCGGAGAGTGAAACATCGAAAACCTTTCACAGTCAGCCTGATGCCAAAGGGGCACTAACCCATGATCCGTCTACCACTAAGGATATTTCATATCAGCACAGTGGTCGGTACAAGTCGGATGCGGAATTCGTGTTGACTGGGATTCGAACCCGGTTCGCCTCATTGGAAGGAGAAAGCTCTATCCCCTGAGCCATCCCGGCTCTTATACCAAGATTCGAAATAAGGAGTCGTTATTCGCAATTTGCATCCAAAAATATAAATTTGACGGCTAGAAAATTACACCTGGTTGTCGTTTTTGACGCCTAACTTTTAAAGTATCTTTGCATCTTGCATCTCCGATTCCGGCATTAACCTATATCTTCCGAGAAAGCATAAGGGATACACAATCAGATTGGCGTTGGAGTATTTTAGTGAACCTTCGAATCCTGCTTAAGTTTTTGAAGTCTAGAAACTCGCCAATTCTCTAGAAAAAAGTAGCTTACTTACATATTAGAGGTATTTTAATGAAACTATGCACTAGGTATTTTTCATGTTATTTCTAAAAATAACTTTTTATGAACTTCTTTTTAAAAGATTGTATTTCAGTAATTAAGTATTTTGTTGTGTTCTAACAGCATTTATACAAAAAAAGTCACTAAAATGCAGATGAGATGGAAGAAATGTGTAAAAAGTTTTCAGCAGCGGCAACACACACACATATCTTTGAGAGAATTAAACTTTTATTAATCTGAATTTTTGAAACATATGTTAACTGCAAATAAAATAGCAACCGAAAATTAAAATAAATATCAAAAAAATTGTCATTTCAATTATCATTGCTATTTACATTATTTTCAATTATCATTTTCAAAATTTTTTTTCCGAATATTAATATCTTAATTTCTTTAATTTAAAGTGCATTGCATGCAATAAATTGTTTTTTTAATGTCAACGAATAATGAAAATTTATCAAATTGAAATGTAATATAAAAAATTGAATAGTAGTTTAAAAGAAGAAAATAAAAAAATGAATAACTAGGAAGTAAAACTTTCAATAATTTAACACTTCAAAACTTCCACGTAGTTTGATAAGCATAAAAAAATAAAAAAATAAAAACTTTCAAAAATGTGTATGTTGTCTTAGGAATATTTTCATAAAAATTTATGCAAGACTTCAAAGTAATATTTTTAATTTCTAATTTTTTTTTAGGCAATATTTTTTGCAGATATTTCTTTTCAAAGCTGAAAGTAGGATACAAAAAGTAAACTATAATAAAAATGAATATATATATATATAAACTTTGTCCCTAACCATGGGCAGACATGTACCTCTAAATATTTTCTTGAATGAAATAACTTACAAGTTTAAGACTCATTTGGCATCTTAGCGATTGCATTTGGCCAGACAGCTCACAATACAGGAATATCCCCTAAGTTAAATATATAATGCAATTTCATAATGTAAAATTTCGTGTTGAAATAGGATTTCTACGCACGTAAAGTGCACCTTCTGATGCTTATATATTGTGAATTACTTCAAAAATTCTTTTTTTTTTAAATGTTTCTTCAAGTAAGCGCGAGAGTATACTAAATTAATTTAATTTTCCAAACATAAGCTTTCAAACTTGTTTTCATTAACAGTATAAACTTTGTAAATTCAATAGTTGTTTAAGATCCTTGTTTAATATATATTACCTTAAGACATACTCTTTCCTGATTATTAAGATAATTTCATGAGGAAACTTGTCAAAAGTAGTTAATTTCTTTTTCCAGTTGCTATAGTTTGTCGAAGGTAAGAACTCCCCATGCCATTCATCTGGATCCGTGGCGGAGACTATGGTAACAAAGTATAACTATTTCAAGTAGGGGTGTGGGGTTGATGTTTAGGACAGGTATTGACTCTGGTGGGCGAGAGAAAGATAATAATTCTTCTTCGGTGTTAGTCCTAGAGTGAAGGAAAGTTAGCATTCGCACCAGAAGCATTGTTTAAAGCGGTCAATTCCTTTTTTATCTTTTCAATTTTTTAAAGATATCTTCTATTTCGGAAAAGTTTTTCAAAGAAATTTATTTTCATAGTAAAATTTTCTTCTATTTTTCATCTTTTAACGTTCTTGAACTGGGCACAATGTGAAAGTGTGCACACTTAAAATTTTTTGCACACGTAAAATTGTGCGCAATGTGCTTGAATTTTTTGCCGATGAAGCTAAAAAAAAGCCTTTAAATTATCTCACCAATCTCAAGCAACCGTCTCAAAGACCATGTCTGGCAAATGGAGAGCAAACTTTACACTTAAGAAGATAAAAAGAGAAGTTTCCAGATAAGGTGAAGGTATATTGCGCACTCCTAGAAAAAGCAATCTGGCCGAATTGCTGATTTCGACATTCGACAAGTGTGCAATACGGCAAATCATCCAAGAGTTTTACATAAGGGAGAAAAAAATGCCATCGCTTTGGAACTTAATTCCTGTTCTTCCTGAAATTAATTTCGAATGGGAAAAAGATTCACTGAGGAAAATTTCATTAATTATTTTTAATAAATGGCAAGAAAAACTATATACACAAAATTTAGAAGAAAAAAAAAAAACCTAATTAAAAAAATCTTAGTTTCAAATAATTTGACAACTGTTGATAAAAAAATTATTGTTGATAGTTTTAGACTTCATCTTATTTGCGGTAACTTGTTTTTCGCTATAGAAAAAAATCAATAATGAAAAATAAAGCACGATACAACTTATTACCTATTTATTTTATTTCATTCATTATTTATTTCATTTATTTATTATTTATTTATCATTTATTTGCTTATTTATTATTTATTTATTTATTATTTATTATCTACTTATTACTTATTAATTATTTATTATTTATTTATTTATTATTTATTTATTTATTATTTATTTATTTATTATTTATTTATTTATTATTTATTTATTATTTATTTATTATTTATTTATTATTTATTTATTATTTATTTATTATTTATTTATTTATTTATTTATTTATTTATTTATTATTTATTTATTATTTATGTATTTATTTATTTTATTTATTTATTTTTGTTTATTTATTTATTTTACATATTATTTTCGACAAAAAAAAAACAAAATAAAAACATCTCCTGCTCACCAAAACAAATTTTTTAAAGAAAAGAAAAAAGTGAAAATGTAATTGTTAAAATTTATATTAGTTAAATGAGTTATTTAAACGAAATATTATTGATTAAAATATCTACACATAAGAGTATACAACATCAACACGAACAAAGAGTTTAAAAAACAAATTTCTAATGTATCGATTAAATCGTTGAAGATTTCTCCGGCATAGATAACATAAACTCCTTCTACCTTGAGTAAATCTTTTATCACCTTTTAAAATTAAAGCTAATTTAATAAGTTTAAGCGTTTCACTTTTACCAGAAAATTCAACTAATGAAAGAAATTAACTGCTTTAAAAAAATATGTAAGTTTAAAAACTAAACCATCTGAAAATCAATGAACATTCATAGTAAATAGCTCAAATAGTGAGAAACTAGAGTAAAATTAAAAATTAGCATTATTGATTTTAAAAAAAAAAAAAAAAAAACTGCATTACCCTTAATTTCAGAATATGTTCAATATTTTTTCGTTGCATTCGAAAAATAGCAACCAATTGGGTAAAGAGCATTTTAAATAAAGAAAGAAATATCCTTGCGAATCTTAAAAAAGTTCTTAAATCAGATTAAATAAGTCTTCTACTGGTGGCTGAGTCAGATAATCTGGTATACTTTCTATCTTCGAAGCTACCCTCCTTGAAATGCACTATTCTTGTTTCCATAACAGCAGATGTCCTCAGACTTCGGCGGGGGCAGTTCTTACTGTAGACAAACTATATAAAGTTCTCTTTAAATACATTATATAACTGTTAAGTTTATTTTGCATAATATGTGACCTGTCTAACTCTACCATGGAGGCATTTAAACAGCGATTGCCATAAGATATTTTAGCTTTTATATATATTTGAATTAAATTTAATATTCAAAGTTTTCAAAATTAACATGTATTCGGTTGATGCTTTTTTTAATGTGTAATGATTTAAATATGCAGCTCTTCTTTGCAAGAAAGTGTGAACTAGTATTCTCACAGATAAATTTTTGTTTTAAATATTAATCAACATTAAAAAAAACTATCAAAAGGTAGAAAAATATATAGATTTCTTTTTATTTCTACATTAGAAATTTGTTATTGTTCATGCTTGATAAAAATAGTAAATAAATAAAACAAGTAATTTTTTTTAAAAACTTTTATTGCAGTTATACTTATTTTAAAAATAGATATTTTTGCAAAATTAGAATAATTCTCCCTGATGGATACAACAATGGACATTAATGATATGAGAAATAGACATCAATAGTATTTTTTATATATGCATGGAGTTAAATTATTGTTCTGGCTTAGTATTGCAAAAAGCTGTTTAAAACGCAAAAACAATTTTAACCTATAAAATTTTAATTATTATTAAATATATCCTATAAACAAATTGAGTGAATGGTAAAATTTACCACTTATTAAAAGTTGAATTCAAAGTACGAAATATCAAAGTATGATTTGTTACTTTACCTGCAGACCTTAGCTAGGCATAGTGGAATGACTTTCATGTATTGGGTGGCCTTGCCAGGAGAATAATGCCCCGACATACTTTGTCCAATTCCGCCCAGAATCATCCCCTCGACAAGCTGAGTCGATCCGCAGGAGTTGAGGGGAATGATAATTTAATTTTAATGTTTTGTAAAAATTTAAACATTTTGGAATAAATGTAAAAATTTATATAAATTTTTAATTGAAAAAAATGAGAAAGGTTTAAGGCAATATTTAAATTAATGTTATGAAATGAAGTCTCCTGTAAATTCGGAAAAAATATTTGAATTAAAAATAAGGTTAATAAGAAATACTAGAATATTGAAATATGATAAAGCTGTAGAAATTTCTTACTTAATTATTTCATAAATTAATATTTATATTATTTCATAAATTAATATTTATATTACTTCATAAATTAATATTATATAATAATTATTTACTTAAATTAATTATTCAGCCAATTTTATCTATGTAATCTGTTAAAATTATGCTGCCTAAGATTAATTTAAGTTTCAGAATTTCCATCCTTTCTTCCCGAACTTAGTACAATTTTTTTATTTTCTTTTGTTGAATTGGCCTATGACCATCCTCCAGCGTCCTCACTGTCAATAGTTTTTAACAGGTGTATTAGGGCAAATATATTTGGGTGGCAAGTCGTGGCTCTTCTGTTGATTTTTCGAATGAAATGCTTCATAGTAATTATTGGTTTTATCCAAAGTGTTATGGAAATGATTCCTCAGCTCACTGGAAAAAAACAAAAGAGCAGTTAACTGTTTATATAAAGTGTTTCTTTTTTCTTTTAATTATCAAATATGGAGTTTTTATTCCTCAGGGTTAATACTATATACCAAAGTGTATTTTTTTCACTATCATCTTGCAAACAAAATTTCCTCACGCATTTTTTGCCTTGAATTCAACAAACGTGCATTGATCAATTAATAACTTACAGTGAAAACTTTACTTTCGAAAAATAATTTGCAAAAATTTAAATAAGCGCTATACAAAAAGCGCTAATAAAAAGCGTATTTTGGGGATTAATTTTGAGTAAAAAAAAAAAACTGTGTTCTAGAAAACAATAGATTAACAGATTCTAGAAACAATAGAAAACAATAGATCTGCTTCCCTGATTAATGCTAGGTAATTTTGTTTTATATATCCATACCATTTTTGAATTTTAGAAGCCCCATGATGTTTATGATTAAAAAATTACTACTTGAAAGTGAAAAGTCAACTATCACAAGTCTGAATTACGAATGTTTCAAAATAAGAGCTATAAGCATTATGTCCTTAGATGGTCAATATTAAAATGCAAATTTTTAAAACTTTTTTTTTATGTAGAATGAGCTAGGAAGTGTTGAGAAAGCATTTCTTTAAAAAAATTGCCAGTGATACTTACATTGGATACTTTGGTGTCATATGCCTCTACAAATGGAGGGACTGTCTTGGCTATCAACATGTTTGCCATATCCCTATATGGTGATTCTTGGGAAACTAAAAGCAGAGTTGCTGTTCTCCTGAGCCATAGTTTTAGACCCCAGCTTACATGCCTTTAAAATAATAAACAATGAAATAAACAAATGTTTCAAATTAAGTTTAGAATCTTTCACCTTAAACTCATACATTATTCCTGAAATTCAAAATGAAGTTTAAAAGTTGTGCGTAACTTTTTCACCAAGCTTAAAATATAACAGTTTTTCATTTCAATATTAGGAAATACTACTTTACTTCCTTTATATTGCTCAACTCAAAATCAACCATAGCAAAGATTGGGGCTAAGGTCAAAGTATGACCTTAAGTTGCTGATTTCAAAAGCCTCTTGTATATAACCATTGTTTTTCCTCCCAGGAGACAAAAAACCATGGGAAATATTTGTTTCATTGTCACCATATAAGTTGTACATTGTTTAAAAATTTTCGGCACTTCCTTAAAGGTGAAGTCAGAAAATAACTTATTCCAGGGGCAGAGGTTTCTCAGATTTTTCTATGATGCAAAATACCTGCAAGTAAAAGATTAATTATATCTCTATACAACATAAAAACATAATTTAACACAGTTTTTATTATTATTATTGTAACGCAATTCTGCTCTATATTTTAAGCCATAGTCACCTTTTTAGTAGCTTTCATGCATATAAAGTTAATAATTTCAACTTCCGCAGAAAAAACTGTTTTATGTCAAGAGACAATTATTGTGAAACACTTATCTGGGTTAGTAAACAGTAGCAAAAGGGGTTTAGCCACTTAGTATATTATTGAATAATAAGTTTTAAGATACTTAGACTGTTGTTATTGTTGTCGGAGGCCATTAAGGCACTGGGGTGTGCTTGCTCTTGTTTTGCAGTGGCGCCATCTATGGCCAGGAATTCGACTTCTGCCACAACCATACGTCACACCAGTTTACAGGGCGGATTCAATCATACATCCAGTCATCCACAGATCGTAATTTTGACCCGAACCAGAGAGCTATCAATCTCAAATCCAGCACCCCCAGTGGTATAATTTGTAATGGGAACAAGGAGGAATTTATGATCCGACGGATTTAACGTGCACCAGTCACCATTTACTACACGGGGAGTCTTGGGCCGGCTGGATTCGAACTCCCGTTCTCACGAACATGTGTCCAGCACCCTACCAACCAGGCTATCCTGGCCCAGCTGTTTAGGTTAGCCACATGATATAAGGCCTGTGGGCATAAAAACTTTTTTTTCCTTTTTTTTTGAAAAAAATATTATTTAAAAAAGAGCATACATCCAAATATATCTATGTATTATTCAAAATGAAGATGAACAATCAAATTTTAATGAAAATTTTTTTTTAGAATTATTTATTTAGAAGGAGATGGAGTCGGTTGTAATAGGGGTACGCTGGATCGGACTTAAAGATTTTAATAGCATTAAAATTAGCATATTTTTCGTCGATTTTTCCGAAAACTTAATTGCCAAACTAGTACGTTAAAGAAACATATCGTTCAGTTAAAGTGGGCCATTTTTATTTCAACAAGTTGTGTGTTAACACTGCTAAATAATTTTTAATACTCTAGTAATGTTCCTTTTAGAATTAGTTTCCATTAGAGTAGAGAAATAAATTTCAATTATTTTACAAGGTTTCGTCTTTAAAAATTATTTGCAGTTTCTTAAGTTTATAGGAGGAAAAATTATTATGATCTCTTGTGAAACCTACAACATGAGGTTGTTAACGTATGCCATTAAGGCAGAGGGGGTGCGATTGTTCTTGTTTTCCAGTGGCGCCATCTATGGCCAAGAATTCGACTTCTGTCACACCCATACGTCACACCCGTTTATAGGGCGGACCCATTCATTCATCCACAAATCGCAATTTTGACCTGAATCAGAGAACGATCAATCTCCAATTCAGTACCCCCAGAGGTTTTGATTTGTTATGGGAACATGGAGGACTTTGAGACTCGACAGATTTAAAGTGCATCAGTCACCATTTACTACACGGAGTCTTCGGTCGGCAGGGATCGAACCCACGACCTCGTGGACATGGGCCCAGTGCCCTACAAGCCAGGCTATCCCGGCCACAACATGAAGTGTGGGATAGATGAGACCAAAATAATCCAGAGAATGTTAATTATAAGCATTATTCTAGTTACTTTATAGAGTTAAAGTTTAAGAAATGCTCTACTACAGAATTTTTTATTTTCTAATTTTGAAATATTTAAAAATTTCAAGTTTGAAATAAAAACAGGCACCTGTTTATTCAAATACTTTTATATCTAGTAAAAGCTATAGTATTTTCAGTTGCTTTTTATTATATTGATCTGGAATTTATTTTCTCTTACCAAAACTCTATTTGATCCAGTTCCATCATCTATGAGCAGAAATGGTGCTCTATTTTTTGTAATAGTTTTTGTCAAATTTGGCCACAACGCGTTTCGATCTCCGTGCAATGTTGTCTTGATGGAGGCATATGATGGAATATTAGCAACAGCAGCTACTGATGTAGCTGCTTCTGCTAATCTACTCCTAAAAAAAGAAGAAAAAAATATTTATAACTATCATACGTAAAATTAAAATATTTATTTTTATTCCTTTTTTATTTCCAATGCCCACCTGTGTTAATATTTCGTCAATTAAAGCATTTTACAGGGCAAATTTGTTAGCCACTGTGTCAGGGGCACCATATTAGGAGGGCCAACGTTGCTTCCAAAGTAAGAAACAGATAGTACAGAGAATGAAAGAACAACCTTACCTTGTCCGGGATTTGAACCCAGAACCTTTCCGATGCAAGGCCAGTAAATTAAAATATAAGTAAACATATTAATATATTCTATATAATATATTATTAATAATGTTTATTATTAAGAATATTATATCTATTAATAGATTAAGCTTATAAGTGATATTATGCTATATGTAAATTTGTGCATATCTCAATATTAACATTTTGTTTGCATTTGTTATGTAGCTAATAAGGAACAAATGAGACCATAGGTCTAAAGTGGACATATAGTTGTTATATTAATGTGGACATGTCTATATTAAGCTTTGTGTGATAACATAAAGGAGTTATTGCTAGCACATCATTTATTATGATATTTATTTGCTAACTTAGATTAATTTTGTAAACTATTTAATGATATTTAATCATTCTTTTCACAAATATAAGTCAAATTTCAATAATAATAACTTAAAAAAAAGAATTACCAAATATGTTCAAACTGATAGTTAGTGAAGTTATGCAAATTTATAAAATTTGACCACACTTTCTTCCCATTATAACAGTTAATATAATATATTTATTATTTCTAGGTATTATATTAACATCTCATATACAAATATTACATATCATTCAGAGCATAAGCTTCGCATATTTTAGAACATACTGAATATTTACTCACTTGTACAGGCACTTTTGGTTTTTGCAATACATCTGTTTTTACTTACTGTACAAATTGCAATGTTGTTAGATTCCGCTAAGTGCTTGTGAAACCCAGTTTCCTTAAATATTACACCATTTCTTAAAGAAACTTTCTTTGTACAACCTGTTGAAAAATTTTCACGCACATCTAGTATTGGACATCTTTGTATATAGAATGAGAATAATAAAGATTCCCTTTGTATCACAGCATATCCTTACCCTTTGTGCAATTTAATAAAATTAATTAGAGTGGCCACTTTTCAGTCCGAACTCTCAAATGAATCTCTGTGTACGTGTACAAACGTTGACGTTAAGGGTTGTAGTTTATTTACGAGCTGCAAAATGGGCAATTGGCGACGGTTCGGGAAACATCCCTGAGGATGATCTGAAAACATGTCATAATATTTTCTGATCCTCTGCAGGAGGGGATGGTTCCCTTGCTTTGGTAGCCCGACGATCTGCACGCGAAGTCGTGAACTTTACGGTAGAACAGTTTGATGAGGACCGATACCGTACACCCTCGTAGGCTGATCAAAGTGGTCACCCACACGCTTACTGACCGCAGCCTGTGATGCTTGACTTCGGTGTTCTACTGGGAACCGTGTCTTTAAGATCAATCCACTGTGTGACTAATATGTGTCGAAGGTTTATAGTCTGACAATTAAAAGATCTCTTTCAAGGATTTTTATAAAGAAATTGAGGAAGGGGGGGGGAAACATTAATATTATAAAGGATATTGAGAGCCTGAAAATTTTGAGTTCACTTTCGCCTGAAACGAATGGTGGCTCAAAATTTTTCAAATCTTATATAACAAAAATCGATGATTAAATTTTTAAAATTGTATATGATTATATGACAAAATACTTCAAAAAACGACTTTTTTTAAAACAATAATTTTGAAATATCTTTCAAACAATGGGATCAATCTTCTTGCGATAACTATAACT
This sequence comes from Parasteatoda tepidariorum, assembly GCF_982258835.1. Lineage (NCBI taxonomy): Eukaryota > Metazoa > Arthropoda > Arachnida > Araneae > Theridiidae > Parasteatoda > Parasteatoda tepidariorum. Next base: position 12,797,243 of record NC_141766.1, on the reverse strand, counting down.
AGTATTAGTAGATTAAACTATAACTAGTCAAAAAATGCGCTCCCAGAAATATAGTGAAAATAGTTCTGCTTGAGACATTCATTTTAGGACAAATTAATGAAATTTATCTTATTTCTAAAATTTCAATTGATTTCTTGTAACTAATTTATAAAAAAAAAAAAGATTTGAAATAATGATAAAGGGAAAAAAAATGTTGGCAGAATTTAATAAACTTAATATTCAGAGATCCTTTTTATTTTTTAAATTTATAATTTGGAGATCCTTGTAAAAATGTCACTGTACTAATATTTTGTTGAGTTGCTTAAGATAAACTCTTTTTTTTATCAAGCAATGATTTTTCGACAAAATTAGATTCATTATCTTTAAAAATAAGAAAGTTGTAATTTCTACTCTTGTGAAATATATCATAACTTCTTTTTAGTTAGCGTTTCATTAACGCAAACATGAAAACATGTAAATTGCATTCATAAATAGAAACATTCTAATTCTTTTATTTAATTTAAATTTAATGAATTCTTAAATTAAAATTCTTCAACAAAAGTGGTATTTAAATTCTTGAAAAAAAGCAGTATTTTAATTCTTAAATTAAAATGTCTAAATATATGAATGAAAATTTTTAAGACAATTATCGACTGAAGACTAAAAAATAAAAATTATCGAAGTTCAGGAATTGTTTTTCCTCTAGGCGGTTCAGTGTAGATAGTCATTGAATAATGTATCACTATATAGGCTATATTCAGTATAATAAATAAATTCCCCTACCTGAAAAATTGTCTATCGGAAATCTAGGTTAATGACATTGAATTAAATATAAACTTGAGTTTTCTTATTGTATCATGATTAGGTAATACCTCAATCAAAATAATTTTTTACTATTTCAAGATCGAGTGCAATGAGGCCTTCGACAGTTATGTTAACGTAAAGCATATAGTTTGTCTAAAGTAAAAACTCCCCTAGCCATTTGTCTGGACTATTCTATAACTATTTCAAGTAGGGTCATTGTTTAGGACAAGTTTTGGCTCGAATCGGCGAAAGAACGGAAATCTTTTTCTTCAATCTGTATTAGCCCTAGAGTGAAGAGAAGCTACCCTCAGACGCAGCAGACGGCTTCAGACTTCATTGCGGAGATAGTTCTTACCGTAGACAAGCTATACACTACCCGAAATAATGTAAGAGACAATTTCAGTTTATGACATTTTTTTTTTAATTTTCCAAGAAATACATTGAAGATTATTTGTTAAGGTGTTTTGATCATGCGATTTCTCACATTTATCAATAAAGTTTAAACTTTTTGAGGTTTAAGTAATCGACAGTAAATGACGAACGAAAACAAGTACTCCCAATGCCGGAAAATATAGCAATAAGCTTTTAAATTGTGTCGATTACTTTGGCTGTTATTTGCAATAATTGCATCAAATTTCGTTATATTTTAGTCATAAAGAAAGAGTTTTTTAAAAAATTTTATAAAAAACTTATCTTTTTGTCGTATTTTTTTCTATAACTTAAAAATATTCAATAAAATTGAGCAAAATTGTAGAAGCAATTTTTTATTAATTACAAGATAGTAAATTTTAAATTCAGAAAAAAAAATCGTTAAAAATTGCGCAAGATATTAGCAGATTAAGTACTTCTTTCATATTGCACACGCGAAGAGGAAAAAAAAAAAAAAAAAAAATTTCAGAGTTTTTTAGTGAATTGTATTTGGTAACTTGGGAAAGAAAAATCGATTTGAATAACTTGAAAAACATAATTAATTAAAAAAATAAAAAAATTAGACGGCAAAATTATGAAACTTTTTTTTAATTTTTCTTCTTCCCTGCTCAAGCGGAAAAGAACTGCTTTAAATACTCATGTATTCCACAATTTTTAAAGATTTTTCTTTCCTCAAATTTAAAAATTATATGTTTGTTATTAATCAAAAATTGCTCCTAAAACTTTTATTTTATTGAATATTTTTGATTTTTTAGGAAAAAAACTTAAGACAGAAAAAAATTCTTTTTTAAAAAGCTCCATATTTCCAAAATTATTTGAGCTAAGCTTACGAAATTTTATGCAATTCTTACAAATAATAACCAAAGTGTCGATCAAGTTACTAAATTAATTGTTACATTTTCCGGCATAAGATGCTATAATACTAATTTTCGGTCCTAATTTATGCCGGCTCCTCAAATCGCCTCTGAAGGTTTTAAAATTTATTACAATCTTAAAAGACATATTAAAATTTTATTTAAAAAAAATTATATATTTATACTTTATATAAAAAGTATATTTAAATTTTTTTAGTTTTATTTCATAACTGTTTCATTTTATTTTATAACCATCGTTGAACTGCCGACCCAATTTTGGGTTTACGACTACTAATGTTCAACTACGTTGCCTTGTAATTTTGAAACAATCCAGAAGACCTGGATCAGTACCCCCCCCCCTCCAAAGGTATGATTTGTTTTGGGAACAAGGAGGACATAGTGACTCAACAGACTTAACGTGCATCAGTCATCATTTACTGCACGGTGAGTCTTTGGCCGGCGGAGATCGCATCCACTCTTTTATCTTTTCATTTTATTTATTTTCAATTAAAGCATTAGCTAAAATTAAAAACTATCCTCTGAAATTAATTATGAATGCACAGAGCTACATATGGCTCTTCTGATACGTTAAATTTCTTTATTGGCTTTTTTTACAAGTTCTCGGATTCTTGGAGAAGAACAATAAGTAACCATTTTACTTATGATATGCTAAGTGGAACTTTAAAAACATTGCTTGCATGATTGAAAAATCAACAAAAACTATAAATTTTGATTTATTAATAAGTAAATCTCACCTCTGCTATCATGCTTACTAAATGACAATAGTTAAGACGTAATTGTTAAAAATATCATTAAAGATAACAAAACTTGATATTTAATATTTAAAATTTAGTTCTACTATCATAAATTTATACAAATTTGTAAGAAAATTTTAAAACTCTCATCTTTGTTACTCTTAATTCTTACAAAAACACGAATAAGAAAGTATTACATTTTCTATTGTTTTGCAATAGGAGAATTAGTTAGAAAATAATTTTACTAGTATTAAAAATCATTTTGATTGGAAAATGCTTAAAGAATATAAATAAAAAGAAATTATTTTCTGTTTTAGTGAAATTCTTTTGAAATTTATATGGAACACTAATATGTGAAACAAAAATTTAAAAAAAAAATAATTAAAAAATAATGCAAGAATGTCAATTGAATTTTAAAAATGTGTCTAAGATACAATATTTTCAAGAGGCAGTAATATTTTCACAATATTTTCAATAGGCAGTATTTTCACAATATCTTATTGCAGAAAAATTGAGAAGTAATGTCCTCGTCTGTATTTGTCACATTCAAAATGAAAAATTCAGCTGATTTATTGTGTTTTTAGACTAGCTTTTCAAACATGCTTTGACTACATCAAAATAGAAATCATTTATAGAATAAAACGAAATCGCTTATAGAAGAGATACTCTGGTACACAATTAGATAGATTTTTATAGTTCTACTAAAGAAGCATTCCAGCAACAGCAAGTTGTGAACCAGGAAGGTCATGAATGTTAAGTCGTGCCCAGAAATATTTCTATCAATTAAATTAGAAAAATATTAATGTCTCTGAGATATAATATTTTCAATAGGCAGTAATATTTTCACGATATTTTATTGCAGAAAAATTGAGAAGAAAGGTACTCGTCTGCATTTGTCACATTCAAAATATAAAATTCTGCTGGTTTATTGTGTATTTAGACTAGCTTTTCAAACATGCTTTGACTATAGCAAAATAGATATCATTTATAAAATTAAACGAAATCGCTTATGGAAGAGATACCCTGGAACATAATTAGATAGCTTTTATAGTTCTACTAAAGGGAAGCATTCCCGCAGCAGCCCGTTGTGGACCAGGATGGTCAAAAATGTTAAGGCTCCATAATTCCATGACCAACGGCACGATTATGGCAATGTGGTCCGCACTGTACACAGTGCCGCTCTTACTTCCCAAACAAGCTGGTACCCATCTGGCTTCAACCCACACTGGGGATCAAACCTCAGTTCATCGCAATGACAATTCAGTGCCTTAACTACTGAGCCATCATGGCTCTTTACAGTTCCAGACATTTGGCAATTTTAGATGTTAATCTACAGCTTATTCAAATCCTAAATTTCTCCTTTTCTATTTAGTTCCCAATTTCTCATTTAGTTTTGATACTTAACACTATATGTTTTCTAATTGTTCTTTCAATTTCAGAGAACATTAAAATATTGTTTCGGAATAATTGTTCTGTTAAATATGCATGTATTTCTGTCTTAGTTTACGTACATTTTTCCTTCGAAGATGGGTCCAAGACAAAAACTTTTTAACAAATCTTGAGCTTCAAACCAAAGATGAGATCAAAATATTGTAAATTAGTTAGCAAGTTTTGTTATTTTTAAAGTAGTTTTCGTCCACTTGAAGTCAATTTTTAATAGTTTTTAAACAATAACAACTTTTATGCAATTTTTGAGAGTATTTTATAGTACGTTATCTTGAACGTAGTATAACGATACAATAAGCAATTACATTTTTCTTAGCAGATGGTGCCATGCAGAACCTAAAAAGAAGATAAAAAGGATCTTGTGAAAATGCTGTTATAGTCCAAATAAGAAATATTCAGTCTAAATTCCTTTTTTGAACGTTTTCAATGCATGACCATTTATACAACTAACTTAATACTACTAACTTAATAAAGTGACCAATTAATTTAATTAAGTCAGAGAAATTGTTCCAATATTGAATCACAATATCAATACTTTGCTCCACAATACTGGGTAAAGTTATACCAAATTATCGTGCAAATTAAACCATCATAAAATAAATTACATTCCACAATAATTCAACTTAAACAATATTTTCACTCAAATGGATATTCCGTAATAATATGAAATAACTATTAAAGCTATATCAAATTTAAACAACATAACAACAACATTTCAACATGATTTAAAGTTTCTTATAATGTAATGAAAATGTGATGATATTATTTTAATCAAACGTAAAAAAGAAATTTAAAAAAAAAAGCGGGTTAATTTAAAAATTTAGAAAAATGAGCGAATATACTTCTTCGCTTTAAATTTTCTATGTTTTTCAAAACAACACACACACATAAAATCAATACAATTGGTTTATAATACTTTTTTAAAAAAGAATTATAAAGTTTGAAAGAAGAAAATTAATAGTGTGTTTAAATCCAATCAAAAAATTTAATTAATGAACACATATTTTTGACTTTTTGAAGATAAACTTCATTTTAAAAAAATACCTTCATGATTTTTCAGTTGGTAGTGTTGAAGCGTCAAATAAAAATTGTAAAATTTGATTTTGGATTTTAATAAAATGTTGACAAAACTCTCAGATCTCCGTATTATTGAGACCAATGGTGTTTTGAGAAAAACCATAACTTACAGAACTTCTAGAATACCTGGTGAGAAGGAATTTAGAAGTTCAAACTCCATATGATCTCCAGAATGACCAATTCAGTAAAACAGTGTATCCTAAGGAATACATTCTAAAACCATTCTGTTCATGGTAGGAGTAAGTGAATCATCTGATTTACGTTCAGTATTCTGTTCATGGTAGGAGTAAGTGATTCATCTGATTTACGTTCAGCATTCTGTTCATGGTAGGAGTAAGTGAATCATCTGATTTACGTTCAGTATTCTGTTCATGGTAGGAGTAAGTGATTCATCTGATTTACGTTCAGCATTCTGTTCATGGTAGGAGTAAGCGAATCATCTGATTTACGTTCAGCATTCTGTTCATGGTAGGAGTAAGTGAATAATCTGTTTTACGTTCAGCATTCTGTTCATGGTAGGAGTAAGTGAATCATCTGATTTACGGTCAAATCAAGCAATAAAAATGCATTAATTTTTTAACTTAAAAATGTTTGTAAATCAAATAACATTATTGCATTATGTAACTTGAAAAAACTCGTTAAAAGTATTATCATTAATAGAAATTGTGTATTTTATTTAAAACAGCATTATACCATTAGGATATGTCAAAAATAAATAAAATCTCAAACTTCAAGTTCTCCGAGCAAAATCATGCAACATTCAAAAACAAAAAATTTTAGCTAAAAAAGTCGGTTAATGCTTAGAGGCGGGGTTTTTTTTAAACAAATTTAGCCAAAAAAATTATAAAATGATTGTTAAGCATGGAACAAATGATATTTGAAGCGTGAAAAATATTTATATTAAGATTTGGTCTAGGTATTTCCAAACTTAAGATTTCTTTCTATTGAAATTTCTGCAAAATTTCACAATTTTGCAGCATGTTCTATTACTTAATATGTTTCTTTTTTAATTTAAAGAATTACACATTCAGTAACTTAACATGTCTTTTGTAAATTAACTCTTACTTTTTTTAGTTAATACAAAAAAAGGGTACAAGAATTAATGCGACTATGCCGAAAATTATTATCGTGCAAAAAACAGAAACTTACTTTACACGTCCCTTACCATGCGTTTTACAATAAGAAAATTAATTTTACAATATAATTTCAATAATAATTCATCTAAAAAAAATAAAGATTATTCACTGCTTTTAATTGCGTGAAGAAACATTTAATCTGTTTCAGAAGTAATAGCAAAAACGCGCTAAAACCGGTTCTAGAAAATTTGATATTTTCATTTGGTCCTAAGAATACAAATTTTGTATATAGATTGATTTTAAATATTTGCTTTGAAATATTTAGTTTAATTTTAAATTCCTTCCTTAATACCATTCTTTAACACTTAAAAACCTCATTTATAACTTTTTTATAAGTTAAAAATTTCAAAATAGAAAATTTTTAAGTTAAAGTCAGTTAAAAGTCAGCATTCTCTTTAACTTATTTTTTTAATCAACTGTAGAAATACTTCAAAAAGTCCGATTGAATAAAGTGTTCTAATTTCAAACGATGATTGCATAAAACTAAACAATGATAATAGAATTCTTTTAAAACATTCTTTTTCCTTTCGCCGGAAGAATTTTAGCGGTGAATATATGTACTTTAAAACTGTTAATGGTTTGAAGCAATCAGATCAAGTAAATCTGGCGCTATCTTGAGAGAAATGTAAGGAAAACTCTTTGCTAAAGGTGCACATATGGTTATTCTAGAAAAACAAACAATGGGGACTGATAAAAAGCTCTTCAGCTTAACTCAGCTACAAAATCCTTGATTGGAAAAAAAGAACCTTGGACTGTTCTTATCTATATCCTGTGCATTGTTTGCTTAAGTATGGGCCCAGCACCTGATGTTCTCATAGTCTTAGCTCACATCTTTTGATAAGAATTATTATCAATTCTGAGGAAATTGAGGAATGGGGGAATAAATTCATATTTTAATCACAATATGTTTGCAAGAGATTTATTAAGGTCACCCCAAAACATTTTATCACTTTTATTTGCACAAAAAGTTAAACAATGATACATTTTTCCAACCATTTTATATCCAAGTGATATAGGCTTAAAACTTTTTCTATTAAAGGGAATTGTAACTACTTATGACATTGGTAATTACTCTGTAACGACACTAAATGTTGTGATAAGATGTATTGACTTTAAGATTAAAATTGAATTTAAGATTAAAATGGAATATTTCACGAAATATGTGTACAGATATCTAACTTATGCAGCCCAAACATCGATAGCTTGACATTATTATTGACATAAGGAAATTGTAATTACCTATGACTTAGGTAATTACTCTATAACGACACTAAATATTGCGGTAAGATGTATTGATTTTATTGAATAATTCAGGAAACATGTCTACAGATATCTAACTGATATAACCCAAACATCGATATCTTGACATTATCATCGACCTAAGGAAATTGTAATTATTTATCACTTAGGTAATTACTCTGCAACGACGCTAAATATTGTGGTAAGATGTATTGATTTTAAGATTAAAATGGAACAATTCAGAAAATATGTCTACAGATATCTAACTGATGTAACCCAAATATCGATAGCTTGACATTATGTTTGGCATAAGGAAATCGTAATTATTCATCACTTAGATAATCACACTGTAACGACACTAAATATTGTGGTAAGATGTACTGATTTTAAGATTAAAATTGAACAATTCAGAAAATATGTCTACAGATATCTAAATGATGTAACGCAGACATCGATAGCTTGACATTACTTAAATTTCTAGTCAAACACATTGGTTTTTGTGTTAAATATTTTTCTGTTACAGTCTAACTATTAGGTTTTTTTCCGATTATACCAAAGAATTTAGTGCTTTCCAAAGGTTAAAGCTTATTTAAGTCTAATTTTTTTTTTTAAAAAGTGAATTACATCTTGAAACATTTTGGAAATGCCAAAAGTGTGCCCAACGCAATCTTCAGGAATCGAAAGAGACTAATTATTTTCTAGATGAACCTTAAATTTCGCTCAATTTTTCTATTGCAAAATCGTTTCATAAGTATAATTTGAAACCGTTTTAAAAATCAAGCTCGAAAATAGTCATTTGTTGATTCGTTAATATAGCCATCATTTGTAGAATATTTAAATGTTTTATGTTCTCTCTTAAATTATGAAGTTAAACATATTCATTATGACAATAAATCAAATTCATGGATTTGTGTCGGAGAAAAAATACTTAGATCAATAATTTCAAAAGTTACTTGTTTTTTATTTTTATTTATTAATTTTACATGCAGGAATTAAAATACATCTAACAATATTCTTTTAATGCATATTTCTTTCATTTTCAAAGAAAAAAAATTATAAAATCATTGAAATAGATAAAACGCTAAAAAAAGGGTTGAATGTATGGCACAAAAGCTAGAATCGGCGCCACGCTTAAACAATATAACGTACCCAAATAACCTTATCAAACAGTGCTATAAACTAAGTCTGATAAGAGAGAAAATTAGAAAATAGGAAAGAGCACTGGAACATAACACCATCATAAGAATAGGCAAAACTATTGAAAAAATTAGTAGAACAAGGTACTAATGCATTATAAAAAGACACTAAATTTTGAGTTTAAAAACATGTTATAGTCAGCTACATGTATAGAACCAGTTCATTAAATAAGATGGGTTTAATTAAAAAAATGTGTTTCATAAATTGCTTCAAGCAAAGTAAAGCGTCTAGATATATTTCTCAGAAAAAAAAACTTTAAAAAGTTCACTTTTAAAATTTCATATTTAAAAATTAAACTAAGTGAAGTTTAATGTTCTGTCACTCACTATATTGTCTAGACATGTATCTACAACTGAAGAAGAAAAAACTGCCAAAACTTTGATTTAGTGTCAGTAACCTATACTTAATTTACTTACACTAAATCAAATAAACTGTTTGCTTCTGGCAAGCAAATATTTTGTAAATACTGGCAGAAGTGTAAAACGGTGCAGTTCTCAATTATGAAGAAAAGAAAACAAAAATTCCTTAATCATGTTTTAATTTTCAAACTTCATAATTTTACATAATATAAATATTAAGAATTTGCTAATAAAAATTTTTTTTTTAACTCTGGTTCAGACTTTTAAATATATTCTGCTGTATAAAAAGAGGAAATCATAATTTCTCGATAGTCATACATTCCAACTAAAATTAAGACAAAGAGATGGACATTAGGAAGTTTTTTGTATCTAGTCGGCGATACGGTTACAAAATAATAACCGATTTTTGACGACAATTGGGTAGAGGTACACAAGAAACATGAAGAGAAAAAAATCACAGATAAGCATCACAAAAATGGAAAGATAAAACTAGTTGCTCCTTCCTGGCGAATCCCTTAATTTTTTAAAAAATTTTTCAATTTCACTTGACGGCTGAAGCTGGCGTATTTAAATATGGAAATATCCTCTGAACAATGCCTATGAGTTCAAAAGAGTTTCCTTTTTTTTCATTTTTCAAATTAATATTAAAATTGACTAGAACATAATGAGATATATTTATGCATGTATATCTTAATTATTCAATAAAAGCTAGATGCAATGATTTGAAGTGAACATATACCACCCCTATTGTTGTTGTTAGCACTAGAATCTAGTTGAGTCTAGAATAACAATATAAAATTCTGGCACATGGTATAGAAAGTTGTAAATAAATATTTATTTCTTAATGTGACAGAGCTACAGTAAAATGTATTTTAAAAGAAAACATTTTAACAGATTTTAACAGAAAAATTTAAATAATCTTAAACTTAAAAATTTCATGAAACAGCGAGCATTTTAATAAAAAAAGAAACACACCACACTATAGATAACTCCATCAGAAAAAATCTCCTTATTTCAGTAATTTAAATTAATAATAACAAAAATGCATTTGTATGGCTAGCTTTCGTAATTTTTGCCATCTGATTCAAAGGGTACAATAAAAGGTTAAAAAAAACATCAATGTTTCGCAAACATGCATCATACAGTGTTAGCATGAATTGATGTAAATAAAGTATATTTCACTAAAATTTTTTTCAAAATATTTTGAACTTCTCTAAAATTTGTATATAAATAAAAGATTGATAATAGACAATAACAAAGTGATTTGTGTTATTCTATAAATAATTATAAGATAAAACTAATAAATAAATTTAAAAAGAAAAATGTTTTATAATCCAAGCAAGAATCTACTTTTTTTTTTCAAAGAGCTGAAATGTATTCCGGTGTTTCATCATCAATATTATTCTGAATTTAATAACATGGAAGAAAAAAGTTTTCCAATTTAAAGAAAATACAATGATTGTAAAATGAAAAGCATCAAATCTATGTTTAAAATTTTCATATACCTTCACAAGCTAAATGGAAGCTTCAAAATTCTAATTCTAATGTATATTTTCCGAAAAACAATTTTGGTATCTGTATCTTCATGTCAAAGGGATATTCTTATCAGTTTCCTTTTTGCATTTTTGAAATCATGAAGATTAAAACATTAAAATATTCTCATTAAAAGAAGCAAATCAATTTTTAAATGAAAAGAAAGAAAATTTGAGGGAATATTGTCAAAAGCAGTCATTGAAAATGAGGCTTTTCATATTAGAGGCAACTTATACGAAATGCATTCCTACTTGTTCAGAACGATTAGAACAATAAAGAAGGGTAAGAAAAAAGTTGTCGCTAATAAAATATAAAATTTAAAAGCAAGTTTTAATTAGCCTAATAAATAACTTAAGGGGATTTTTTTTTTAAATTGTGAGTTTTTAAATAGGTTGGTTAATCAATGAATTTAAAAAACGCTTTTATTCATTCTTATTATTTTTAATTTTATAACAGTCGTTGAACAGCCGACCCAATTTTGGGGTTTACGACTACCAATATTCAATTCCGTAGCCTTGTAAATGTGAACCCAATCTAGAAGACAAGGGAACACCCGGATCAAGTATTGGGCGAAATTTGCTTTCGTGGCGGACTTTTTAGATGGAATTAATCCGCATTTGCGTTACATGGAGAGGAAAACCACGAAAACCTCTTATGGTTAGTCTGACAACAAGGGGACTCATGATCCGCCTACCACTGAGGATATTTTACGTCAGCACAGTGGTTGGTGCAAGCCGAGTGAGGAATTCGTATCGACCTGTCATGGCTGGGATTCGAACCCGGTTCACCTAATTGGGAGGCGAACGCTCTATCCCCTGAGCCCCCCACGGCTCTTCATTCTTATTAGTTAAGAATAATTAAAACAAGACATTCAAACGTTAGTTTTACATACTTAAAATTATTTTCTAATTAAATAGGAGACAATAAATGGCCAATTCATGCTTTTTAAAATTATAATTTTCAAGGAGTTTGTAGGATAAATTTTAAAAGATGGCTCACTACTTTCCGTTTGCTAGATAAACTAAATCAGTGAGATTATGATTGTGACTAAGGTATACAATGTAATATAGTAAGCATCATTTTATAAAATCTAATTTCAGATAAGCAATTTGTCATTTTCTATATTTTTTTTTCACTTCAAACAAGATTATTTCAGGAATAAAATTGAGAGGTAGTCTCGCGCACATTTAATGATTATAATAACAAGAAAAATAAAAGATGAGTATTTGATGGCAATATTTAAATGGTGGAAATCTAGAGTAGCTGAATTGATTACATAGCTGATTCATTATTTTTAATTTTCGATTCAATTATTTTATACAAATTTGTTACCCCTACTATACAGTTTATTTTTAATTCTATTACTACAAATATTCTTTGGATTTATGCCCAGAGTCTTCAGAGACCTGACACCCTATATAAGGTATTTCATTTATAAATTTCCCACTTCTATACATATATGTAGAAAAAAAACGTGTTACTCTGAAAATTTTTTGATCCTAATGATCAAATCTTCACGTTTTAGGACTCAATCTTTATGGTTTGAGAGGGTGACTTCAAATAGGCTAATTAATTAGTGCAAACGAAAATCTGATAATTATATCAAATTTTTTTAGGGTAGGTCCTTTTTTTTTTTTGGCCCACTGTACATCGATACCCAAACAAAAACCACAAAACTCAGCAGAATAAAATTTCAATACAAAGTGTTATGTAATAATTACAGGGATTTGCTATTAATAAATGTAAATAAAAAGTAATAACTTTATCACATTATTAACTACAAATTAAAATTCATATATGTTTGAGACATAATTTAAAGTGTAAACATAAACTTTTCTGGTACCGTCTCCAAGAGGTGCTCCCCCCCCCCCTTCTCACAGTCCAGATTTTCCATCCAATCTGAGAGTGTGTTCGTCTGTTATAAATGGAAATGGGACTATTTATTTCTTGGTTTTATATTATCCCTTTAAAACAAAGTAAGGGACAGCTATGATATTTTATATTATTATATATGAAAAGTGAGCAAAAAATTAGTTAATCAGCGAGCATGTAGAAGAGAAATGACTTAATCTACTTAAATCTTTGAACACCATGTGAATGCTATCAGTTAGTCCAGCTACTTGCACCCAATTGCAATAGACAGCATAACAGAGGAGAGAGTTTTCTCCTATACCAGTAAATAAATTTTGCAACTTGTGGGAAGATTATCAATTTAATCCATCATTATTTTATACAGCAACATTCAATTGTAACATGTCTATGACATTTTGTGATGGTTTTAAAGGATTTGCTATTCGCCAGACCTTGCCCTTTCAGATTATCACCTACTCCGGTCGATGGCACATGGTCTGTCTGAGCCGAAATTTACATCGTTTGAAGAAAAAAGGAATGGATCGATTTGTGGATATCCTCGAAAGACGAAGAGTTCTTCCGACGTGGTATCCGAATGCTCCCAGAAAGTTGGGGAAAAGTTATGTCTAATAAGGGAGAATACTTTGAATAAAAGATATTACGAATTTTTAAATTACGAAATCAGGCTAAAAACCTATTTTGTCTAAATAAACATGCCCTTTTTTTCAACGGATTCGAATTTCTGGCCCCCAAAATATAGGGAGTAGCCGCAATCTGGGAAATATGGTCCCCTCAGTTTGGTCAGGAGAGCGATCCAAAGCTTGAACCCCTTACTGTTAATTGTAGTTTTCGCGTATTTCGCCATATTTCAAAATTTTGTAAGCGAATTGAAAGATTTCTGCATACAATTAAAAAATATTTTTTTACACAGATAATTCCGTGCAAAAAAATAAATGTTAGTAAATATTTATTATTTTATTCAATAAGAGTCGAACAAATTTTGAATTGTAAGGTATACAATTTTTTACGTTACTTTAAAGTATGCAATTTTACATGGCAAAATACAAAATTTGAGCGAAATTTAATGAATAGTTCCTGAGAAATCGAATTTTGAATATTCGACTATTTGAAATTAAATTTCTCAGGAGCTATTCGACCAACTTTGCACAAATTTTGCATTTTGCCATGTAAAATTACATATTTTAAAATGGCGTAAAAATTGTATGCCTTACAATTCAAAATTTTTTCGATTATTCTTAAGTAAAATAAGTAATAAAAGGTAATGAATATTTACTGACATTTTTTTGCATGAACTATCTTGGATAAACGAATTTTATAATTTTGTGCAAAATTTTTCAATTCGCTTTTAGGTTCTCGAGATATGGTAAAATACGCAAAAAGTAAACTTAACATTAAGAGGTCCAAACTTTGGAACACTCACTTGACCAAACTATGGGGACTATATTTTTGGGGTCAGAATACGAATTCGTCGAAAAAGAATTACGTTTATTCAGAGAAGGAACGTTTTTGCATCTGATCTCATAACTTAAAATATCGCCTGCACTAATTTATTAGCAAATTTAAAGTCACCCTCTCAAACCATTAAGATTGAGTCCTAAAACGTGAAAGTCCGATCATTAAGATCAGAAGTTATTTAGGGTGGTCCGCTTTTTTTTTTTTTTTAAATATATATATGTACTGAGCAACAGAATTGAACTCATACTAACTGAGACCACGGCCTATTCAGATTACCCAAAATTCCAATATAAATAGGAAAGGTTAAGGGCTTAACATGTATAGAAATTACAAAGTTTAGGAAAAAACAGGCCATTCTGGATAACTTTTAATCCAGCGGCGGATTTTCACATGCTAAGATGTAATCATAATTTTTCCCTAGTCTAAGCTAATTAATTAGTTCAGATAATATTTTAAGCTATAAAATCAGGCATAAAAACGTATGTTTAAGCCGATATCTTCCGAGTAACAGCAATCTGTAAGATATGGTCCCAATACTTCAGTCCCAAGAGCAGTAAAAAATGTGGATATCTTTGATGTTAATTTCTATTTTGTTTATTTTTTAGTATTTCTGGATTCACTTATGCAAATCTTTGATCTCATTTAATAGCAGTATACTATTGTACAGTAAGACCTCTGAACAACAGTCTCTCATGGAACTATGCATATATAACCGGTGTTATGAGGCAGCTTATTTGGTGTTATAAACAAATTAGATGCTCAAAAAATAAAAAATTACAAACATCAAACAACTAAAATGTAAATAATTAACAACTAAATCAAATCAAATCTGTATCAAACAACTAAAATGTAAATAAGTCACAAACAAGGTGATTCAAATGAATAGTTAACTTACCCAGCATTTCAGCTTTTACACAAGTATATGCATGCATTATTCATTAAAAAAAAAAAAAAATTCCTATGATGAACATTTTATGTCCGTTACCAAAATACATAAATTTGTGATAAGGCAATTGCAATGAAGCTAGAGAAATATATTTTTCTACTTTATTATTATCATTCATTATAATTATCAAATTTTCTTAAGATGTTATTAATTTGTCTTTCCACAGCCATATAGTGAAGCTAATTTACGCGCATTTATTACTTTTTTACTGTACTCAATACCTTTTATTTTATTCTTCAATGTAAGGCATATTCGTTTGCAATAATCACTCATATTTTGATTATTCAATATTCATTTACTAAAGTTCTTATTCAGACCTCCACTCTTAAGGTGTCTAGAATTTGAAGGGAAAAAAATTAAATCACTCAACAAATACTGCTGAGGCGCAAGCACTCATTATTTCTTTTGCGCAAGTGTTGGCAATTTATACGAACTGCTTAAATTGAAAGCTGACCAATGACGCATCAAGAATTATGGCTCATCTATGGTAGAACAAGATTCCTGCAGATCACCCATGAAAGATGTACCTTATCTGTAGTAGGCTTAATTGAACTGCCAAATTTATGATTGACTGTTATAGGAATGCTTAAAAATTGTTAACAATGACCAATGAGAGAAATAGTAGTATTGATCAGTTAAAATTGGGCTTAATGAAAAAAGATCCAAGATATTTGTTAAACTGTTAGAGAAAGGTAACGAGGAAAACTTTTGAATCTGTCAATGATAATAAGGTGAGGAGAATTAGAGAAAATTCAGAAATATGGAGATTTGATAATACCACTCATATAAAGATAAGGAGATTGAATTACAATGAGTACTAATAGAACAGTGAAAAAAGTTGTTTCAAAACCTAGTGGCTCTAAGCTACCTAAGAGAAGATGATAAGAGGGTTTGGAATAAAGCTTGAAAAAGGTAAAAATAAAGAACTGGAATTCTAAAGCCCTGAATTGTGAAAATGGAGGGCTGTTCTAAGGCAGACACACTCAAAGGATTGTTACACCAATGAGTAGCAGTAGTAACAACGCAGATCAATAAAATTTTGCATACAATCTAAAAACTCGTTTGACCTAAGACAATTTCATGAAAAATAAACATTTTTTTTTATTTTGTTATTATTTTTTGTTTACTTTATCAAATAATGGACAAAAATTATTGCAAATTTTACATAATTTTAAACTATGTATTTTTGAATGACAAAATTTAAAATAAAATCAGCACAATAGCTTTCGAGTAATGGAATTTCAAAAAACTTGCATCTTTAAATATTTATTTCTCTAGAACTATCTGAGCGATTCTGCTCATAATTTTTAAATAATTCTTTTGAACAAGAAAATTATCATTATAGGATATATGCATCATATTTGGCACAAGCATATACACTTTCTCTAGTTTCTTTAACATTTTATCAAGGCTCAATCTTTTAATTAGTCTCATAATTCAAAATAATCATAATTAGTCTCTCATTTAAAATGCAGTTTATTTCAATATCATTTTGTAACACAAATGTTTATGTTCAGTTAAGAATTACTTAAATTAACCAATTAAGAGGTACTCACATATGAATCCAATATACTGACTGTTTAGTTTAATAAGTTTCTATTATATTATGATCTTCAAAAAATCCTACAGAAGCAAATGAAATTGCAAGATTGAATACTGCCTTTAACTGTGCAGGATATATTTAAAAAAAAAAAATCTAATTTTGTTTTTACCGCCATAATGATAAAAATCAAATAATGGGAAGCAATTACCAGCTGCTAACTTCAGGCTAGAAACAAGCAGAGCTATAACAATGATGTTTAGATATAGTAAAGTGGCTATGAGATATTTGAAGAGAATACTTACAGTGCCATTTTGGAGCTATATTTGAAATTTTCTTAGTTATCTCATTAATTGTACATAATGTGAGAAAAAGGTTGGTATATAAGTTGTAGAACCTCATTGATTTTACATGAATAAGGTATTTAGCTCAATTAAATTTTAAAAATGTAATGTTTAAAACTCGCTAACAAAATTATGAATGTTTAACACGACTTTCAAATGTATAAATAGAGAAAACTTGTATACTCTAGTCTAGTTTTAAGAGTAATATGGCAATTTTTGTATACACAAGGATACCGAAATTCGCTTGCTTTTTGTTTTTCAAAATTAGAAATGTCAGTTTTGGATACTATTAATCATCAAATCTGCATTTTAAGCATTTAAATGTAAAGAATGAAAAATGCCTTCCTCAACTAAATTGAGAATACTTAAAAGCTTATTAGCAGCAGAGAGGACGATATTATCAAATAGTTTATAGGGATTTTATTCTACCTGATCATTACTTCTATGAGTTGCCATTCAGAAGTTTAAGGAGGAGCAATCAAACCTATCATTTTCAATTATAATGAGAGTTAGGTGCTTTCTTTTCAGGGTTTAGTGGTAAATATATATCAACTTAGGTGTGTTCTAGTAGTAAGTACATAATAATTCTGATAAAGGTGAGGGCCATGGGAAATGTTAGCGAAGGGGGGAGGGTTATGTTCCCCTTAATAATAAGAAATCTCCCATAATGATTCAGACAAGTAAAAAAAAAATTATGAATCATAATCAATTTAAGTTTACCCAAGTTACAAGCAAGAAAAAAATTTATCTTTTGCAGATACATTAACTTTTTTTCTTAAGTGTAAAATTCAGAAAACTATTGAACATCTGTAACGCCCATGGTGAGGATCAAACTTTATTGGTCTTCATGGCATATCTCAGTTTTATTTATAAACAGTTTAATATTAATAGAATTCTTAAACCCTTCCTCAAAGTATGCAACTTATTTTCTTCGAACATGAAAGAGAAATCTTTAAACAAATTTCCTGAAAAAAATAATTGCTACATCTAAGTTATGCTTGCAATAACCAAATGTTATAAAGGCTATGTTTCAACTTTATACCCCCTTAATCGAAAATTTTTGTTATTGATGGGCTATCATAAAACCAAAGTTGAAATTAAGAGAATTTAGTATCAAAATTCCATTCCATATAGTATCAAAATAGATAATATCTTATTCATAAATGTTCAAAAAACTTTTAAGTATATCCAAAGAAACAAAACACTTTAAAAATATAAACTTTATTATAACCTTTTCAGACCCCACATCCACCTTACTGAATATTTCATATGTACATCATTATCGAACCTTTTTTAGCATGTACAAACTCACAAAAGCATTATTTGTGAAAAAAAGTAATTGATCTCATCATTGAAAGCCAGAATCGGAAAGAGCTAGAATTATCAAAAACTGAAGAAATTAAAATTTGAAGAAAATTTTAAAACATAAAAATAATATTCAATAATATTTTAGCAGTTCTGTTGTATGTAAAAAAAAGCAATAAATCAGTAAAATTTTTACAAATTTTAGTTGTTAAAAATTAAAACTGTTTGAATTAATTATTAAAAAATTAATAAATTCTTTTCATTAATATTTCAAAAAAAAAAAAAAAATAAATAAATAAAATAAATAAATAAATAATAATTTCAATAACTTTACTTTTGACAGGTAAACATATATCTAAATGAAATAAATATTTTTTAGCGTTCTTAGAATCTTGGGTTTTAAGAGGTTAAAGAATATTTCTTGAACTAATAATATCGTGATGAAATTAGGAAAGGTAAATAGGTTAGTGAAATAGTATTGTGTAATGAAATGTTAGAAAATAAATGACAATTCTTTATAAAGAATAAATTTAATATTTCATCACAGCTGCAAATATTAACATTTTTCATATAAATTAATGGAATATAAATTATTTTGAAGAGACAGAGAATTATTAACAATGTGTCTCCTTTATAAAAAGTATCTAGATTGAGTTATTTACTCTTTTTACTACTAGATGAATGATTTATCTTAAAACAACTTAAAAATTATTAAACACATTCCACAATATTATTAAATACAATAAATTCATTCCTTAAGTATATTATATATATGTACAATTTCCATAAAAAATCTCAACCAAGTTTCAAATTTGAAAGACAACATTTATGCTACATTTTAAAAACAGTAATGTGTTAATGATCCACATTAACATTACCACACCGGTCAACAAATTGTATAGATTAATAAAATACAAAAAATAATACTAAAAAATGCTTTCTTAAAACTAGTCGTCAAGTCTTCAAAACAGCATTTCAAATTTCAAACCTAAAATAAAGTAGAAAAATATCTTATATATAGTTAACATTTTATTTCATTGGTATTTTATAAAATTTTGTTAACAGTAGATTTTAGCTAATTGCAAAAATACTTGTAGTATTTGCTCCAAAAAGTATGTTTACCATTAAAAAACAAACTATTTACTTAAGAAAGAAAATTAAAGGAATTTGAACTGATTTTAAGATATATATCCCATCAGAAAAAATCTGAATACTGATAAACTTCTTCATAAATGCTAAGTATTAGGGAATAAAGAAAAATTTCTGGATCAATTATCTCAAAAGGTTTTGAATTGACTTCAAATTTTTTTTGTATTGCATGCAGAAGAAACAACTCTCAGCAAGTGGATTTAATTTTTTCATTACTTTTTTTCATTGTAATCTTAACATTTAAAAATCAATACAAAAACTGATAAAATGTCACACTCTCCTGAATTTATCTAGCATATATATTAAAAACTTCAGAGTTCAAAATAATCTTTGGTATTAAGTTGAGTCAAATTAAAAGTCAATAGGCTCAGACCTATGAAGGGAGCTCGTCTCATCTCTTATAGACAACTATGACATATTTTAAGCCAGAAAAAGTGAAAACTTATGCATCGTTTACATCGTTACAATGCTCTATTTTAATTACAACTTTAAAAAATTAATTTGAGGAAAACTTAATTTTTTTACAAATGTTATTATAACACAAAATGTTGCTTTAATGAAAAATCAACTCATGCAGTTTAACATCTATTCTAAAGAGAAAAAAAGCAGTGGTTTCGCAAAATTTACTCAGTAATAAAATTCTATGTTTGAGTAACAAAAATTTGCAGCGAAAATTATACTTTTAATGTTAATAGGGAGATTTTGCAAAGATTGCTTAATTTTTAATTAATAAAGAACAATACTTAATTTCTCAGAAATTAGAAAAACATAAATACTTTTGTAATATATTTTCTCATACAATATTTCTAAAACATGATATAATGTCTGAAAATCTAAAAACAGAAATTTTAAAAAAATATTTACAAGCATAAATGAAAATTTAAAATTCAGGCTTACTTGTGGTTTGAAATTTATGAGTAGCTAAAGAAAAATAAAAGGAAAATCAAATATTTACAATGATGAAAAAATTGATGCAAATAATTTTAGGACACTAATATGATATTTAAATGTTTTAAAGGGTAAGCCTTTAATATGCTAAATAATTAGTTCAGTTACAAAATCAGCCACAAATATGTACTCTCTCTCTCAATGAACATTCTTTATTGCTGATAGATTTAGATATTTCACTCAAAAAATATGAGATGTAGCGACATACTGGAAAAAAGGATCAAGTTAGAGGGAGGAAAGATTGATTCCCTTGATATTAATATAGTGAAACCTGTGCAAGTTGAAGGTCAATATATTGAGGGAAATGAGTTTATTATTAACATTTCTTATATTAAATATAGACATACCATTACACATACATTTCTTATATGTTATTAATCAAATAAAAATAAATCTCTTTCTTTTTTAGAGCAGTTCCTTGAAAATTTGTTAGTTAGCAAATATATCTCACATATAGAGAAATACGATTGACTACAGCAAGCATGAAATTTTCACTGGACAGCTTGCTATTGGGAAGCAAATATTTAGGGCTGGTGAGTTAGTTTAGTCTAGTAAAATATTATGCTTCAAGCTACTATACTTTCCCTAGAGTTTGCTGTAGAAAAATATTAAAAATGGAGAGCAAGAGTTTCAGACTTTAAAAAGGAGATTGATAATACATTCAATACGATGGACATCACAAAATGACTGAAATCCATGAAATCAATTGTGTTAACACCACTTGCACCTTTTAGCCATCTTAGGCTTTCTGCCCAAAGAAAAAATTCTTGAATTTGGGATACAGGATATAAAGAATCTATTCACATAATTAAACACAAAACTCTTAAATGAACTAGTAAATGTTGCGTTATTAGAGTGGGCAAAATTCAAGTTAAAGTTTGTTTCACTCAGATGCTAGAGAGTGAGTTTGAACAAGTTTCCCAAATTTGTTCCAAATTATAATATTTTGTGCTGCAAGCAAAAACTTTGTCCCGCTAGTACCTTCAGAACTGAAATTTCATGTTCAACTTTACTGGTAAACCTTGTAAACATGAAAAGAACAACTTACTTTTCATGTTTACAAGTTTCAGGTTAACTTCAAATAGTATTTCATATTGGTGAAATTTTAATACGTAACATAAAAGTTTGGAAAATTTCAGCAACTTATAAAGAATTTAGAATAGAAATCAATAACACCCCTAGAAAAATTTGAGATATTTTAATGGTCAACATACAGGATAGACAGGTGGCAGAAGGGGGGGTTAGCCTGATTATGGAGGTTGATTTAGACAGGTGGTAACTTAACAAGTTTTACTGTCCTGCTTTTTGCATAATTTGTGATATTTCATGAATAATTGACAAGAATCATAATATTTTTGCACTCAATCAGAAAAAAAATCTTCTAATCTAAAGAGAAAATTGTTTGAATTCTTTCATCTAAAGAGAAAATTGTTTGAATTCTTTCATCTAAAAATGCTTCTAAAGAAATGTTTATATCTTCTTAAACCATAGTTTCAGGGATGTGGCAAAATATCAAATTAATAATAATTACCTTCCTTGAGAATTTAAATTTGTCCATCTAGTTGTTACTTGTCTTTGTCGAGACAAAAATGTGTGGTTGTTTCTTGCTTGAGTAAGTCTCTCTTCTGCAACTCGTTTTTGCAACTGAGCTCCCTAGAAGTAGGAAAAGGGATTAAATAATTGAATACATAAAATTCGAACACATTTAGCATTATGTTATTTTTCAATATATAATTTAAATATTACCACAGAATAATTGCATTTTTATTAGCTCTGAACTAAAATTTATTCACCTTTAGAATTTTACATTATTCAATTCAAATCTGTATTAACAACTAATTTTATGTTCAATAATATTATGAAAAATTTAATTTTAAAAAACAAATTTATATTTTCAA
This sequence comes from Parasteatoda tepidariorum, assembly GCF_982258835.1. Taxonomy (NCBI): domain Eukaryota; kingdom Metazoa; phylum Arthropoda; class Arachnida; order Araneae; family Theridiidae; genus Parasteatoda; species Parasteatoda tepidariorum. Next base: position 12,774,978 of record NC_141766.1, on the reverse strand, counting down.
CAGGAATAAGTAGTAAGTTAGAAATAAAATTTTTTAATTTCTTTTAATAATATAGAGTATGAAAGGATATACAAACGAAGTTATAAAATTCTATTCTATTTTTAACAGGAATAAGTAGTAAGTAAGAAAAAAAATGTTTTAAGTTCTTTTAATAAGATAAAGTATGAAAGGATATGCATACTAAGTTATAAAATGCAGTTGTTATCAATTTATCTTCCATGTCTTGAAGTGCCCTTGCTTTATCTGCCTCTTTCTAAAAAAATATATATATATTAAAGCTTACAAAGAAATTTAACAGTAATGCAAGAAAATAATATGCATACACATAATTTTAGTGCTGAACGTAAGACAATTTCAAAAAAGAATGAAGGGAAAAAAATATTGAAATCACAAAGAAAACAAAATCAAATAGAGTTTCAACTTATTTAGTTTTCTGACTAACCATTTAACCACCTTCATGTACATTTTCCTTTTTTATAGATTGTTAAAAAAAAATAATAATAATAATTGATAAACTTCCCTTTGAAATTTAAAAAGTTGGCTATAAAATTAATCTTATCATAATAATTACCTAATACTCACTCTACACATAATACTTTTTGTAAACTACAAATTAGTATCATGGTAATATACATGCAAGATGATAATATTGCAGTTTTTTTAAAAACTAAAAACTCTTACTCAATGAGAGGTTTTGAAATAAAATTTAGATTAAAGGTTAATTCTTTACTTTTTTTGTTCTTCAAAGCTGCAAATGAAGCTAACTGCAAAAGATATCAAGGTCTTAAAAGGGTCACAAGGGGGATGGTAAAAAATGGCAAATAGCGATTGCAAAAGTTATGAGTAGTAATAAACATTAAGGAAGAGATAAGTAACCCTTAATAAATAATTTATTTATAGCAAAAATAATAATATATACAGAGTGGAAAATATCGGATCCTTGAAGATTTTCACCCCTGAAACATAGTCTTATAATCATCTAAAAAGAAATTTGCTTAAAATATAAAAATATTTTTAATAATAACTAACTATCAAGAGTGCATCATTATTTATATTATGGCACAAAGTAAAAAGTTTACTTCTTGATATATTGATTGTCATTGTATAGGTGAGATAATATATGAATTACACTTTCAATTTAATTAGCAATTTACTTTTACTAGTTAAGTGCTTACATATACATGAGTTATAAACAGGGTTGGGTTTTTGCCGTCAAAAACTGGTTTTTGACATGACAGTGGTAAAAACCGTCAAAAACCTACTGTTTTCTTTAATTTATGGCATATAGCGGACAATATGTTATTTTCACTTAATTGCCTTTATAAATGAATGTTGTAAATGATTGCTATTGATTTTGCAACTATATACATGTATTCTTATAGAAGGATATACATTCATACAGAAATATTGTAACATACTTATTGAAAATAGTGATACTTAACTTTTATCATTATAGCTTGATTTGCAAAGGATTCAAAATTTTGCACATCTTAATTGTTAGAAATAAACAAAAAAACTTGGAACTATTAATAAATTCAAGAACTAAAAAGAAGAATTTAAAATTTGGCATTTCTTAAATATTAGAAATAAGCTAAACAAAACTTTCAAAACTTGTAACTACTAACAAATTCTAAGTCAGGAATGACTAGACATTCTTCAGTAATGTATTATGCCAAACAAAATGATGCTTGGAAATGTTCAAAATTTTGTTTAGTATCCTAATATTTTACTTCAAATAGTATGATTTGATATAATCATGTTGGGAAAATGCAAAAATCTGTTCTTAAATATTTTTTAGCAACTTTTTTCTAATTTTATTGCCCAAAAATGAATTAATTTTAAATCATAAGCAGTTGAACTCAAATTAAAATACAGTTTTAACAAAACTATGGGTTTTTGACAGTTTTCGACATTTTTGACAGAGGGGTTTTTGACATGACGGTAAAAACCATGGTATAAACCGGTAAAAACCGTCATGTGTCAAAAACTTGCCAACCCTGGTTATAAAGCCCTTAAGGTGTTCAACAAATAACTTCCTTTTTATCAACAAATAGCTTTTTTAAATGCAAACATTAGTGATAAACACAATATTTTATTGATATAGAAACTTTTATTTGAACATGCAATAATATATAAATGATATTAGATGCCATTTCTTAAATCTCATTAAAGTTAAGAGTAGAAAATATTCAGTTAATTTAAATGCACAACCACTTTTTTCTTAAGGGCATTTTTCCTACCTCCATAATTTAGAAAATAAGGCATTTATGGGCTAACATTAAGCAAAAAGTTTAATATTTATAGTTATAATCTAGTAAAACAAAATTTAAAAAATTCCTTAAAAAATTATATAGATTAAAAAAAAACAATAAAATATAGATAAAATAAGCTATTACCTCCAAATTAGCTATGATTTTTTCTTTTTCTAAAAGTTGAGTTTTCAATGAAACAATGTCAAGATGGGAATAAGGATTCTTCTTGGGATCCAATGTTTTTATAACCTTTAACAAAGAAAATAAAAATAAAATAAAGAACAAAGATAAAAATAAACAAAATCTTGATTAATGCTGTACTGTATGGTAAATTTATGCCAAATTTGGAGGAATTCTGATTTTAGACAACAAAAATTTTTTTACATTCAAAATTTGTTATGCGTATGAAAATGTTAAGTCAAATAAGAAGAATGTATACAGGGAGGCTCAAAACTATATGTCAAAAATGTAAAAGCAAGTAGAAAGCGACCAAAGCAAACTGATTTTGTATAGGAATGTACAATATATGCGAAAATTTAATGTTAAAGTGCAAGCAAGTAAAACAGTATTTATTCTAAGAATTTTAAAAGACATGTTAGATAAAAGAAAATAATGTATTAAGAGTTTACAATCAAACTTTAGTTTATAATAACTGCCCGAAAGAGCGAGTATCACCAGTGACACAAGATTCAGAGTGGCAGTGCATGGATTCATGCCCATAAGTAAAAATTTTCAGGAACATCATGCACATTTCCAGCGGCTACAGACAATTGACAACCAGATCTTCAAATGGTGCAGGACTATTAAACATATTGTATACTTTTTGTTTAACCTCAAATGAAGAAATCTAAGTACGTCAAATCTGGAGAACATGATAGTCAAGGAATTGGCCCCAAAGATCATAGACAGAGTTGATTCCAGATATTCCTGCTGAGAGAACTGGGGCTCCATCTTACTAGAACCACATTTCTGAACAAGCATCTGGGGGAACATTGACCAGAAGTTTCAGGCAAGACTTGTAAGAAGATGCTAAGTTTACAGTTAAACAATTTGGTCGAGTGTACAGCCATGCTAAGTCAGTGAGTATAATGCAAGTCCAAAAATTAATGGAAGAATTTCACTGGTAGGCATATGCTTTTTGGCCATTCATTAACCAAAAGGTTATTTTAATCAGTGAATAAAACAATTATATTGAAAGTCGCATTTTATATACCCTGGTACCAGTAGTTGAAAGGCAGAGGAAAATCATTAATTCTTTGCAAATGATATGGATGCATTCCCTCTGCAAAACAGTTGTACGACTCACAATCAATGCATGTCTCAAAGGATTATTCTTTTACTGCGTATTTCCCCCGCACGAATTTTTTGATATCTTTCATCGCCCCTGGAAGTATATAATGACAAAATCATGCTCAACTCTGTATGAAGATGCTCTCTATCAACTGCACAAGGCATTTCTGTACACATATTTTTGGAGAAAATCTGCTTATATCAGTCCTTTTCCCATGCCTTTACATTTTTGATTTGAAAAACTTCTGAATGATGAAGGAAATAAAAATATTTAAAGAAGAAAATAATAAAAATTAATAACCTATAATAAAAATAAGCAATTCCTTGGGACCATAAAAACAGTTTAATAAGATAGGAACTTTCTTGTGTTTTCAAAAATTGTATTTCCCCTGATACTGTAGAACAAAAAGAATTAAATTTGGCTAACAAACAATGAAAATTTGATTGGGGAATTTTAAGTTAAAAAAATTTATTTAAAGACTGACATGATAATAGAGAGAATTTAGAAGAAACTCTTAATTTTCCAGATCAATAAATAATATGCAGTATTAGCTATAAGTATAAAACATTGAGTTATTTAATTGAACCTGAAGGAAGGACGTGACAAATGTGTTTCATAAACAATTTCTCATATTTCTACTTCCATAAACCATATTTCATGAGATTCGCTGAACAGTAACTAAACTTATACTCCAATTATTTGCAGGTAAAACAAAACTGATCTTTCAAACATGATATAAATAAAACTTAGAAAACAGCTGAACTGTTCAAATACTTAAAATTTAAATGCTTAATAAACTCTTATCTTACTATTATATTAAATCTAAATTTTTGAGTCAAGTGCTTAAGACTGTCTTACTTACATTCTTTGCTTTTTCGAGATATTTCCTATACCTCTCTTCCATGGCTCTAATTTCTTCATCTTTGTGATTTAATATGTCCTGCAACTGCTGATTTTTTCGTACTGTAACATGAAAAAAATGTTAAGATCAAATTAAGAGGTATTTTCTTGCAAAAAATTACTATTGCATTAAAATTGTGGTTATACATTTCAGAAAAAAGTCTGAATTTAAAATTAACAACAAATAAAGAGCTTGAATTCAATAGTGACTAGAAGACACAGTAATTCGCATATTCATTTTTCAAACTTTTCGTATGCTTTAGATACAACATGCATGCATTTCACAACTTCCAATTTTTCATAGTTTTTAAACCTATAAAATTAGATTTTGCATCTTCAAAAAGTCAGAAATCATTGGATTTTCTCAATTACTTTTATAACTAAAAAAATTTGTAGTTATTTAGGCTATATGTATATCAGGCTTGTGTATGACAAATTGAAGTATTCTGAATGAGTCAAAACTTTTGAGAATCTAAATTATTTATAAATTCTGCCTCAAAAAATATCAAGCATAACTTTCATAGCATATTTTCTAAATAATGAACTCTTTTAAATTCCTGCCATTTACATTTGATTAATAAAAATGAAATACCTGAAGCTTCAACTTGACTTTCTAGCGATTCAATTGTAACATTATAGTTCTGTATTTCAACATCAGCTTCTTTTTGTCTTTTCATGGCTGAGGATAATTTTTGCTTAAGATCAGATCCTTCTTGAATGTTGACAGCTGATTGATTGGTATGAAGATCTTCAATTTGACCTTCAAGCTCCATAATACGGCGGTTAGCTAACCTAAATAACAAGATTTTTAAATCAATTAATCAGGGTAAAAATAATTTTGTGGGGGGGAAAAATCCATGCTCCTTGCTTAAAAAATTACAAAAGTAAATTTGAACATTTCAAAAAATGCAGAATATTTTTTTAAGAAAGAAAGAAAAACCTTATTTAATATGTTGTCTAGCGTAGAAATCTGGAGTAACTTTTTTTCTAATTAATCAGGTGATCAACTAAAAAATAAATTTTCTATATTTTTGTGAACTTATATACCAACTGTCGCATTGCAATGCATCATGTGTTTTAAAAATTCTCCAGAAAATCATTGTGCAGAATAATAAAAAAGATACAAATAGTAAAAGAATTACTTTATCAACAATCTCAACTTTTAATATTATGTAGTATGAAAGCGATGTAATTTTTTTCTCATAAGACGTAGTGTATTAAGCAGTATACAAGCGTTTGAAATTTTTTTCACTAGGACAAAAACTTTTTTGAATTTTCATCTGTATCAGACATAAAAATACTTTCTTTTCTCCTCAGTGTTGCCTCCCATGAGTTTTCCATGAGATATATAGACCATGACAATCCCAACAAAATTGCAAGAAATTTTAATTGGACTCTTTGGAATCTTTATTAGTGCATCATGTGTAAACATAAATTCTTACAAAAAGAAAAAAATTAGTGTACTTTGAAAATAATCTCCTGAGATAACACTTAAAAAAGGAAATTTAAAAAAAAGGAAATATGCACACATCACTTTTTTCTACACAAAAGCATTTTATTTCATTATTGACAGTGAAAAGCCAGTCAATATCAGATTTGCGGCAACCAATGTTCACTATAAACTGGAAGCAGAAGGAACTGATCAAAATGGCTCATTCATGTTAAATTCTTAATTAGTGATAATAGATTAGCAAAAAAGAGATGTACCAATAGGGAAACAATCTTGTTAAACAATTGAAAGTTTGTAAAAGAAGTGAAATAATCAGATTTTTATTACATAATTGCATCAAGATGAATTAATTAGTAAAATTAAACAATGTTTGATAAAAATGATTTAATGATTACAAAATATTAAATTTAAATTGATTGGTGATTCAAATTGATTGGTGGATTAAATTGATTAATGAATAAAAAAGCAATATCTTTCAAAAGTCAATTTACATTTTATTTCCTTTTCTTTTTTACGTTATTAAAATTTTTATAATAAAAAGAATACTAAAAGATTTTGAATAAACACTTTATTGACAATAAAGCACTTTATTAAAAAATAAAAATTGTTACTTCAAAAACTTCAAAACAAATGAAAATTTAAACTCTCTATTTACCTATTATCAGTTTCAAGTTCATTAATTCTGGATCTTGCATCATCTAAAAGACTTTGTACAATAGTTAGTTGTTTATCAACTGTTGCCCCTTCATTTATTTTCAACATTTTATTTTCATGCTGCAGTCTGATAAGTTTTTCTCTATAACAAAAAAGAGTTTGCAAGAAAACATAAATTCATACACAAGTCTGCTTAGAATTAACTTATTAAATCATGCATGTAGCAACTGAATCTTGATTTAAATTCTTAGTTTATAATTATTCAGATTTCAAATTAATTATCTAAATTCCTGCGCTAAAAATCAATTAATGTTTAAAATCCTGTGATGTCACCTAAAATGAATAATATTCAAAGCAGCGAGTCTGCCTGAAAGGCAAATGGAATGACGTAATTGTGTTGTGTGGAAAGTGCAATTGCACAAAGCAGAGAAAGAAATTCTTATCAAATTAGTTGTGGCCAGATTAATCACAGGGTAAAATGGTGAAATTTTTACATTTTATTTTTGATTATTTTTTATTTGTGTGTTTTATTGATGTTTATTTTATTTTCGAAAACAAAATTGGCATCTTGTAAACGAAATCAGATGAAATGAATGATTTCATTTTAACTTATGAGGAGTAATTATTAGCAAACAGAAGGTGGTAGGGAAATAGCAAGAAAAATACTCCAATAAATACAAAGTAAAAAGAATAAAGTGAGAATAGAAATTTTTAATTGGAATTCTAAAACGGCTCAAATGCAGCTTCTTTTAATTCAATATTAATGTAGAAATACAGTCAAGCTGCATTAAATCATTTTTTAGCAATCCAGAAAACCCGGAAATTCAGACATCCGGGATAATGATGGTCCCCAGCATTCCAAATAATTGGTTCCCTACTGTATACATATATATATATATATATATATATATAAGGTGACCAGACAGTCCTTAATTGAACATGTGCATGCTTTATTTAAATATTATTTAGTTTTACAGATACTCATTAATTTTACGTGTTTTAAACAAATGCAGAATACCATGATATGTCAAAACTGCCTAATATAAGTGCCTAAGTTTGATGAAAATGGTTCTGCACCTGAAATTAGTTTCTCTTTTTTTTAAGAAAAAATTCTGTTGCTCATATCAACCAATATTTTCTATAACTATATGGAAGCCATCAAACTGCAAATTTTTCAAGGTCGCTCTGCTGATTTATCATTAAATCATGGTTTAGAAATCTTTTAATTTTACTGAATTTGTTCAGTAATTAAAAAAATTTATTTTGGTAATAGAAAAAAAAGTAAATAAATTTATAAAAAATTATATGTCTTGACTTCAGATACTTTATATTTTCCTCAAGAAGTAAAGATTTACATATCTACAATAAGAAAAACTTAATTGGAAAACATAAAGGGGAAAAAGTATACCTGATCTCGGGGGGTACTGCATCTAATAATTCATTGTCACTGATGGAAGCCTCATTACCAGCATTATCACTGGCACTTTCTGAAAAATGAAACAAATCCATAATTATTAATTAAAATAAACTTAAACCACTTTTATTTTTATTGGGTTTATAACTAAGTATAAGGTACATAATAGAGTACCCTAAGAAACTCATTATTTAAAAAAATTGGCAGCATGTGTTAAGAAAAACACTAGTAAAATGATTTTTTTTTCCATAGGAATACATATAAAATTAAGCCACACATATTCTGAATCTTTATTAGGATATCATTTATGAAAATAATGGATGAGATATGATCTGGATGAAGTTATGATTTTGATAATAATTTAAAGATGTTATGCGAACATATCTGGATATTTAAATAGTGAAAGAGAAAAATTTTGATAGCATAAAATAGAGAAAATATCAGGGGAAAAGTTAATGGAAAAAAATCATGGAAATAAAATAATGGATAAAAAAACATTGATACTTTGTAATAGAAAAGTAAATACTTAAAAATTTTTTCTTCTTTTTTATAAAAACAAAAAGACATGGAGAATACAAAACAAACAAAAATGACTTTAAAACTACATATTGAAGGGCACTTATTAAGAAACATTAAACAGAAGGCCAGTTTCAAAGAATAACTTTTATAAAATAGCTCATAACTTTTAAATTATAAATTAAATTCTACATTCATCAGACATCTGAAGGTTATGGCATCATCTTTACCTGAATAAAGCAATCTCCAGGAAAGATAGAATTAGAAGCTTCAGATTGCTTAAAATTATTTAATGAATGCAAACAAGGGAAAATGAGATGAAAAATATTAAAAAACACAAACTAAAACTTATCTGGTTTAAAATAACTCTTTAAGCAAAATTTAAAATATTTTTAATTATATTTTAATGAAAAATACAATTAATACCTTTTTGTAACTGCATGCACCTTAATTCTTCCAAACTTTCTTTCAAAGAATCCCTCTCTATCACAAGTCTCTATAAATAAGTAGATGTTTATTTAGAATAATTAGTTAATACACAAAAGTGAAATATGTAGAATATGCAGATTCTATGTTATGCAGGTGTGCAAATTTCTGGCAAATAATAAATTCTGAATTTTCTAAGACTGTATCTGATGAAAACTTAACTTAAAAATATTGCAATATCACTATTACTCAATTGCAAGAGTAATAAAACTAATTACGCCAATTCTGCTGCTTCTGTCTGAGCTACTGAACAAATAAAAAAACTGACCTCTTTCTCCTGTTGAATTGATGATAGCTTCTCATGTGCTCGCTTAGTTTCAAATTCTGCTTTGTCTGCACGCTTAGTTTCTTCAGAAAGATTAAACTGAAGCTCTTGCACTTGTTTCTTATACATATCTATTTGAGATTTCATTAATAATGTTTTCTTCAATTCCTACAAATAATAATAAAATATTTCTATTAAAATTTAAAAGAATATCTAAAGCTAGTTACGTTAAGAAAAGAAATAATCTTTTAAAATTCAAAATGTTTCTTTTACATTTCAAAGATAAAAAATTAATTTTATTATTTGCTCTAATTCTTTCTTTTTTAATTAAAAATAATAATTTTAACAGAATACTTAACATACAAGGTAAGGAAAAAAGAAAAATACTAAAAACATACAAAAAAAAGGTTTAGAAGCAAAAAGGGAAAAGCCTGAAAACAAATAAGAAAAAATGTAAAAACATAAAAAGGAAAAGGTCGATTTTCAACAAAAATCCAGGGGGAGACTTTTTTAAATGTTTTTGGAAAAAGTCTTCCCCTTGAAAAAAAATTATATATATTCATATAAAAAAAAATATTTATATACAGGTAAATTCATAGATAAAAGTCAGAAACTTACTTCCTCTTGTTCCATACATTGTTGCATATACTGAGTATTTTTAGTTTCCAGTAATTTTACTTGCCGTTTGAGATCACCCATATCCTCTGAAAAAGTTTGATAAAATTATTCTTTTTTTAAAAAAAAAAAGTACGAAGAATACTTTGGAAAGAAATTTTAATGACTAAAACATTGATGGACATTGGTGAAAATGGTATTTTAATAACTACAATAACTATAAATAAATGTATAATTATAAATGTATGTCATTTATGCAAATTATTTACAATATTTTAAAGGTTAGATTACTGACAAAATGACTTTTTTAGACAGCAAAATTAATAAATCCATAGAAACTTTCCACAAGAATTGAAAGTAATAATTACTAACATGCAGATTAACTATTGTGATTTGTCTTAATCAGGGCCGGATTATACCTTTCGTAGGCCCTAGGCACAGAGCCGGATTATACCTTTCGTAGGCCCTAGGCATAGCCGTTTTTGCCCCCCCCCCCATTCCTCCCCTCTTTCCCCGCTAAAATTTTCTTGCATATTTTTTTTTTACATTTTTATTAATATGGGTTTTAATTTACGAATTTGTTTATCTAACTTTATCTGCAATACCGACATACTGCCGATATTGCAGTTGATATCGATAATACCATTTTTGGTGAAAATTTACTCTTCCGATTTAGAGGAAAACTTTGTAGATGAATTTTTACTATTTTCAAATTTGTATGAGCATAAATCTGCACAAGAAATGTTGAAGGCTCAAATTAAAGATAAACTTGTGAATACTTTTCCTAACGTTCACATTGCATTAAGAATATATTTGTCGATTCTTGGATCAAATGCAGAAGGAGAAAGATCTTTCTCCAGATTAAAATTTATAAAAAATTATTTGCGTTCAACAATGAATCAAGATCGTTTGGCATCTCTCGCACTTATGTCTATTGAATACGACATTTTGCGTAGTTTGGAATTCGACAGCATAATACAAGATTTCGTTGAATCCAAAAATCGCAAAAAAGTAATATATTAGATCATAAGATTCTGCAAAATAATTTATTACCGAAAAATATTATATTTTTATTTGTATCTTCATAATTTTGTGCAAAATACACTTGTTGTTTTTAAAGCTAAATTATTTTGGTCAATAATTTTTTTTCTCCCAAGTTTTTCGTAGGCCCCTGAATTTCGTAGGCCCTAGGCACGTGCCTAGTGTGCCTATAGGATAATCCGGCCGTGGTCTTAATCTATTTCAACTATCCATAATTTCTTGTATCACTTTAATTTTGAATATGATTGTGGACTGAAATTTGTTATAAAATTTTGTTAATTGAGGATACTACCTTGCATGTCACTTAACAAACTATTGTTACATTGTTGACATTAATTGAATCTAATTCAGTATTTAGTGCTATTATTTTAGAACCAGCTTTTTTTATTATTTTAAATCAAATTGCTTTTTACTTTTACTGCATATGCAACAAGTGATAATAATAAATTTTTCAAAGCACCATTTTAATTGAATGGCATAATAAGGTTCATCAAATAATAATTAACATCACTAAAGAACAATTATCCAAAATAAATATATTTCACATAAAATTTATACGCCTTTTATGCTTTTTTATAAAAAAAAAAGATGATTTTGAAAGAATATTGCTTAACCATATTATTAATAAAATACATAATTAAAATAACACAAAATTTCTTCTCTTCTCAAATGATTTGCTAATGCAAATGAACCCTACATTTAGAAGGTGGAAAAAACAAACAATGGACAAGTTTGTTGCAAGTTATCTCCTGGTAACAAGTTGAATTACAAATAAAAGGGAAAAAAATATTTATAGTGGATGGCAGTATTATGGAAGTGAACTATATATGTATGGCAAGAAAAGTAAATAGAGTTGGTAAAGCTTTTTTACAAAAGGTAACAAATCCTTTTTTAAAAAAAAAAAACAATTAAGCAGAATTTATAGAAATAGATCTACATAAATTTTAAAGTTTTGTAATAATAGCTTTGAAGGGTTTTTGAACACAGAAATAGAGCTAAAATCATTTTATCAGCATTACTTAATTTTTTAAATACACTTCATACTTGCAAATACAACTAATGTCAAACTGAATTGGTTTTAGGTTACATGAAGACAATTGAATTAAGAAAAATTTAAAATTCTTGAAATTAAATGGTAAGGAAAGACAGAAAATGTTGCATGTATGTAGTAAAGTAGATCATGTAAGGTTTTTAGTTTTCATAAAGAAGAATACAGACTCATTTTATAAAATTGCACAAAACTAATTTTTTGAATGAAAGGAGAAAAAGAAACAAAAATACTACCCACAGTAAGTAAAAGTAATTACCTAGTTTTTTCTTGTAAGATTCTATAGTAGCTTCATAGACATTCTATTAAAAAAAATCCACATTATTTAAGATATCCACATAATTAGAGATTCATAAATAAATTAACAATTCATGCTTACAAATTTTCTTTAAAAAAATAACATTTAGTATTTTAATTAGAATTTAGGAATAAAAACTACAATATTACTTGCTATAATAAATAACAAAAGTTCAATAATATTTCGTATTTCTGAAATGAAGTAAGGATTTTAATTCCCATTCATTCCCATCTATCATTCTGACAGACAAAACCAAGACTGACTACAAAATTATCTGCTAAATAAATGTATCAAATATATTTCTCAAATATATATCTAAATGTATCAAATTTATTAATATAATTCAAAACATATTTTTGCAATATTACTAAAGGAGCAATTTGAAACATGCTAAATAACCAATTAATGTTGAAATCTTCAATTATCAATTTATTTTTTAACCTCACTTATTTAAACGTCATTTTTGATCTTGTATTACACTTAAAGTTTAGTTTAAAAAAAACTTAATAAATAAGTGAAGTAGGCATTTTGTTGGATTTTTTAAAAAAGGTAAATTTGGAATTTCAAACTGTAAGGCAATAAAGATAATAAGACAAAAAAAATTCGTCCTATTGTCTCAGCATAACTAAAACAATAAGACAAATTAATATAAAAGTTAAATTATTGTTAGATTAAATTAACTCAAAATTTTGAGACAATTTTTTACAGCAGACTGAATAAATATTATATTTAAACTTTTAAAGTCACTTTTCTCACTCATTTAACTCAACCTTACTCAGCCTGAAACAGTTAAAATTTTGGGACTATTTTATGGACAAAACTCTCTTAGATACCTGTTATAAATAGGTCGAGAGTACTGTTTTCTGACAGTAACTAAAAATTTTATCTCTGCAAAAACATAAACCTTATAAAAATTGTACAATAAAAAACCATTCAAAGAATTATGTAGCACTAGCAGTATAATTCGATTGAAATAACTAAGATCAGAATACACAAGACAAACATAATTTGAGAAGTTATTTACAAATCTATGTCAAAAAAATTAAGATAACTCTTTTACACTACAACACTTCAAAGAAGAAAGTTTTCCCGGATATGAGCTACATTCGTATCGAACAACATGGAAGGAACCAGTTTTTATATTCCAGGAAAGACACTAGTTTCAAGTTTGAAAAAAAACCAGAACCAACACTTGAAGGATTAATCAACTCCTGAACTGAAAAGCTATGAAACAAAATTGAAATAATAATTTAAATTAATGAGGGAAACATTTTCAGAACAAAGAATAATAAAAGTAGACAAAATTTGGACAGAAATCATAATAAATGTTATATAATGATTTCTACCTTAAAACACTAGTGGAAATATTGAAAAACAAATATACATAAATAAATAAAACGCCTTTTATGTTCAACGAGGCTTGTTTTAAGCTACTACAGGTCAGTATGATATGTGCTATATATTTTCCTTTCTTATTTAGCTTCAATATTTAAGGTATTCTTTTCTTCTCCTCTTACATACTGTAAAAAAGGTTTCACCTGTTTCTTTGTTTGTTGTTTTTTTTAATTGAATTTTATGCAAGCATATTACAAATATATTTTCACATTTTGGGTTTTCTCCTTTTTCCTAAAAATTTACAATGGTGCCACTGCTTCAACCTTAACTAGTATGGCTCAGTGTCTTCATAACTTTCAAACCCTTCCTTGGTCTGAAAGTTTTGAAGACTCAATCAAACCTGGTTATATTAGTAAAAATATTCCAAAAATTTTAAAGTAATTATCAAATATGCAATAACGAAGAAATTACAGTTAAAGGTTGTTTTACACTAACAATAGAAACATGGCTAAATTTATTAAAAAATTGTAAGTTCACTTTGAAAAAAAGTGCTTCCTCAAAAAAAACTTTTTATTTCATGTCACTTACAACTTTATCGGAAATATGACGAAGAACGTCTAGTTCATCTTTCATAGCTTGAGACTCCTCAGCTAGTTTCTGGAGTTCTTCATTCTAAAAAGTAATTAAGTTTTAAATAAATTTTATTATAAAATAACAAGCATTTAATTAGAAGATTTATTATGAATTAAAAAGTACAGTTTCAATATTATATTACTTATTGATCAATTTAAGCAAATATTACATTTAAGATCTTTTTAAAGCCCAAATGTATGCAGAAGAGAGTAGAAGAGCTCTAAAGATTCAATTTCAAAATATAATTTCTATGTGACAATTTTATCTTTTTAAGTTCCTGTGGTGGTAAAACAAAGCAGAAATTTTAAAAAGCAACCACAATTTAGTTTCGTTGACATTAATAATATCACCACATGATATAAGGTCTTTTATTATACATATTATTACATTATATTACATGCCACATAACTAAATTATGTCACTTTTGAAACCAAATATATTTAAATACTAAACAACCATTGAAACAACAATTTTGCTGGTACCAGAAAATGTGAAACAGAAAAAAATGTTTTAACCAGCAAATGTAGAAATTTTAATGTAAGCAGAATTTATTTTAATTTTTCTGTCACTTATTTGTATCACATAATACCAGGTTTTTAATTTATTTAGTTAAATTATTCCATAATGAACAAATCTTTGAAATCATATTTATTAGACCAATAATCAAGTATGTAAGCATCAAATTTTCTAGAACAGGCTAAAGTGGTTATGTTATTAAGCGTCAGCAAAAATTTAAAAAATTAAAATTATATTTTCCTTCAAATTAATTTTACTAAAAAAAAATAATAACTTCCATCAAAAGCCTAGATATTGTCATCCGTGTTATAAAATTGCACTAAAAAATCTCATTTTAATAACATGAAACAGATGTTCTACTTTCAAAAAAAACATTAGATTTAAGATTTTAAGCAAATTTTATTAGGCAAATAAAAAATTACTGTTACATCTTCCTTACAGATAAAAATAAGTTTAATAATGCATTTACTGATAAAAAAAATCTTTTTTAACAGGCATATTTAATAAAGAAAAGGTTTCAAATTTCAATTTGAACAAAAAAGATATATTTCTAATTTTAATTAAACTAAAATGCGCTTATGCTTATTCAAGCTCTAGAATTAAACCCAAACAGCTTAAAATAATACAATGAAATAACTCCAAGAGTAAAACTTAATAACTACTTAAATCATTTTTATATTTTGATTACCATAAAAAATTAATAAAAAAAGGAGTTTTAAAGTTTCCAAGCATATATTATAAAGGAATAAAAGTTTCTAATTAAATTATATATTTCTAATTAATTTAAATTAAAATTTCTAATTAAATCAACACATGAGAAATCATTAGAATTTTTTTTTTTGCATATTTGCAATATAATGCACTTGCGTTACTAACCTTTTGCTGTAGATCTATTATTTCCTTACGCTGTACTTCAACTTTACCTTTTAATTCATCTCTAACTAAAATTGAAATAAAGAGAAAAAATGTATAAGTAACTAAAAAAACATAGTTATTAAAAAAAACGATACATTTAAGTTATCAAAATTTAACATTGATTTCTATTGTAACATTGATTATTATTCACATTGATTTACAGGAAATGAATATAATTTACGGAGAGTTTACTTTTCTAGTTGAGGTATGACTCTAAACAAAACCTTATCCTAAGTCCCATTTTCTAGAAATCTTAAATTCTATAAATTACAAAACTCAACAAATCTTTTCTGATTTATTAAGACTTGTTGTTCCTTGAAGGAATCATCAAAGTTGGCTAAAATGTTCCAAAAAAATTGTATTCTTCATTATGTGTTTTAGTCTGCCTTTTCATAAAATCTCTATTGGTTATGCAACAAATTGGGTGAGCCCTGATGAAAAATTTTATTGAAATTTCCATTCTGTACACTACTTTCCTCATGAATAACATGGGAAAACCTTTAACTCTTTCACTATTAAAATCACTCAATCCGTGTTATTTGAATATATTTTCTCCTTGAGTCGTTTAATAGAAAACAAATCCAAAGAGGCTCTTAAATAGGAAATCTAATTTCAATACATATTTACTTAGATACTATCTACAGTCATTGCATTTTAAGATCTCATTTTTAACACCCATTCACATATAAAGTACATAAAATAAGTAAAATAAAGTAAATAAAACATTCAATGTGAAAAATAATGTAATGATAAAAACAAACTTAACATTGACAAATCAACTAAACAATATATTGAATATGTGAAGCATTCAAAAATTTGCTGAAATGAAAAAATTTACGAATGGATCATCATTCAAGAAGTATAAGAAGCATAGAAAGTAGAATATTTTTCAAAGTAAAGAAATGATAAAAAAAAATTTTTTTTCAATACTTATTTAAGAAGCAATAAAAAATTTCTTGCGGTTAAAAATAAAGCATTTATCAAATATGTCATGTTGATGTCATGAATTAATTTTTTAATTGGAATTTTATGCAAAGACAATGTTTATTTTATACTCTTACATATGATATTTTTGTCTGAATTTCGCTAACAAAAATTATTAAAAAAGATTATGCCAAAAAAATGAGAGCTAAACATGCAATTTCTTCAAGCAATAGGCAATATCCTTGAAAGCATTATTACCTTTAGAAATAGCATTGATAATATCTTAATAAAGTTAACATTGACAGTAAAAATATCCAAAACACTAGCTTCTTTCAGTAATGCAGAGAGGTTTGGTAGTTAAATTGAAATACATTAAGCAATGTTTTCACAATTTTAATTTAAAAGGTTCTCAGGTTAGAGGCTTTTTCGGCAATTTAGAATTTACAAACAAAACCATTAAGAAAGTCATCAAGCTAAACCTGTAATAATTTTTTTATTTTTCATTTCTCACAGTATATTTTTTGTTAAAAAATATTTAGAATGAGTAAAAATGGAAACATTCCAATTATAACAGTGGAAAAATTTACTAAATGTATGAAACAATAATAAAATTTATAATAATTAATTTTTTAAAAAAGAATTTTGTAAACAAATGCTCTGAAAAGACAATATTGCAAAAAATCTTTTTAATGGTACGAAAGCACTTTGGTCAGTTTTGAAAGATAAAAATTAAAAAAGTAAAGTTTCCAAAATGAAATATTCTAATATCTTAATAAAAAAATCAATAATAACATCAAAAACATTAAAAATTAAAGGAATAGTTTGGAATTTCTACCTGTCTCAATTTTAAAGAGCTCATCTTGAAGTAACTCATGCTTCTGTTGCATTTGATGGAATCGTTTTCCAGCCAAAGTACTGAAAAAAAATTTATAGATACAATAAATGAAATGCAAATACTTACCAATTCAATCTATATTGACATAAATTTTATCACAAAAATAATGAAAACAGATACACTACCCATCCCCAGACCACACATCTAAAAGTACTGAAAGCTTAATAATTTAAACCTTAATGGTGCAAAAGAATTTTTAGTTTACTTCCCATTTTGTATAATTATAAAAATTAATTACAGTAATTAAACTAATTCTCAATATGACAACAATAAGAGTAATATAAATAACAAAATGATGCATAGAACTTAGCAAGTAAAAGAGCCACACCGCTTTTATGGTGGCATTGGATCATTACGAGTTAAGTTAATAAAGCAATATTTCATGTAAAAAGCGTAGACAATCTGCAAGTTGAATTTTTAAAGTACAATATAAAAATTTATTGAATATATTATTGCATCAGATTTTCAAATGAAATCTCTTTTTTCAAATTTTATTAATTTATTACTTTAATTTGTTTAACAGTCAATCAATATATTTTATAATTGGTTGTATATCAAATAATTGGTAGTATCAAATCAAATAATTGGTTGTACATCATTTTCATATTTTGTTTAGAAGTTATCAGGTTTTGCAGGCATCTATTACCCATGCCCATAACACAATAAGATTTTGTAAATTAATGAAATGACACATTTAAATTTATTTTTCTTTAATAAGGTGGCAACCTGCAATGAAGTATTACATTGAGAAAATAATTATGACAATAAAGAAATAGTTGAAATTTGTGTAATTAAAAATGTTTTTCAGTACACTGATTTCTAAGAAAACATATGCCAGTGAATAGCCTTTGGAAATACACAAATACAAAATAATGCAAAAATAAAGATTGTTACAAGCAACTTGAAAGTTGAATAAACATTCGTATTACAACAATATTAGTCTTGATTACAAGGCTAAAAATATGAATTATAAGTACAATGAAATCTTGAAATCTTCCAAATATTTCAACTTAGGGCAAAAACATATAGTACAACTTCTCATGGTTTTTCCTTTAATGACTAAGAACAAACTGGCTTTTTTGCCCTCAATTTAAAGTTGGGAAAAAACTGGCACTAATACTCAGAAGATTTCATAAACTATTATTTCCTTTGAATTTAGTAAAAAATACTTTAAAAATGCATAAAAATGGTTAATTGATTTTAAGACTAATTTTTTTCTACTGTTTTAGGAATGCATAACAATTTTCATAAAAAAAATATCATAATAAATGTTTTTGCTGTTATCATAAAAAGCTTTTATTTTAATGTCTTTTTTCAGAAATTAAAAATAAAAACACCTATTTTTTCGGCATTGACAGGGGAAGATTTAGTCAAAATCTTTTAAGAGCTACAGTTAATAGTGATCTAAAATACTTTTAAAAATGTGTATTTCACTTAAAAATAAATAAAAAACTATTAAAAGACATTTTTTATTCCAATTTGAAGTTTGAAATTTTAAGATTCTATTGGGTTAATATTTTAAAAAAGTAATGGCATATTTCAAAATTAATTTTAGTTATCGCAAAAATAAAATATTATTTTTTCAAATTAGTTCATACTCAGTAAACTTATTGTTTTAGCTATCTGATAATCTTGAATAAATTTCATTGGATTTCAGCTTACAGTAAACTTAACAGTTTACACTCAATAATTCTTCCTTCAGTTTAGACCTATATAGTAAGTAAAGTTTCCCACATATTGCAATAATAGGACGTTTAAAATATAACTCTGGTAATTTATGAAACTCAAAGGAAATATGCATTCTAACCTGGGATCTTCAAAACTCTCAATGTGGTTTAATCTCTCTAAGAGTTTCTCATTTTCTAACAATAAATTGTTCTTTTCTTCTAGAAGAACAGCAACCTAAAAATGTTTAAAAAATTTTAAAATGCAATATCATAGCATAAATAAATTTATATGAATACAGAAAAGTTTATAATGAAATTCTTAACAGGTCCTAGCAATAATTTAAGTTTAAAAACATGGATAATTACAATAAATTATCTTTCACTCTTTAAAACTTAATTGTAAAATTATGTATTATATATATTTTAACCAAGGTGTGACAAAAATGCAAATTTTTTCTTCTGAGCCCACATGAAAAATGCATATTTAAATTTTTTATCAATTTCCTTTTAGTTTGTGCCTGCTAATTTATTTGGGAAAGTGAACAAAATTCCAAATGGTGATAAATTCTGCTTGTAGCAGTTAAGAAATGACTAAAACTTGTATTTTTATCCATCATCCACTTGCATTTTATACACTTATTTATACTGAAATTGATACACTTTAGCTTGTTGAAAAGCAGATGGAATTTTGATTAGAATATTGCCCTTTATCAAAAAGAGTTGAAGGTGAGTTACCTCTCCAAATGTTGAGCCTCTGAGTTAAACTGTACAGAAGTTTTCCTGCTGCATACTATTTTTCCATTCAATAACATGCAAAAACCGGTTTTTTGATGCAGGAATGAAAAAGCCAAAACCATGAAAAGCCTTAAGTGAACATTGTAATAAATGTTAGAAAGCATAAAAACAATTATTCACTGTCCCGGACAATAAATTTTGCATGTAGCTGCTAGGAAATGGTGAAATTTATATTGTTTTATGCCACAGAATAGCACTGTAGCTGGTAAAAATAGTGGTTAAAATTTTGATTAAAAATTTGCTGCTTATAAGCAGGCCATATGTGTATAACATGGAAGTAAATATATTAAAAAGCACAAATTACAACGTCTTTGTTTTTTTAGAATATTTTTGGCAAATTGTACATGCATTTTAACTTTTAGAAACATGTCCTACCCCTCGCTTATGCAGAGAGGGTAGGGCATTTTTGTTATTATTTTAATTCATTAATAAAATTACTATAGTTTAACATTCACCACCAAATATTGCAGATGCTTGATGTAATGAGTACAGTCGGCAAAAAAAAAAAGATATCACCCTGAATAATTTTCGTTCTAATGATCGGATTTTCACGAACTAAGTGTTAATCTTAATGGTTCTTGGGGGTGACCTTAAATATGCTAATTAATTAGTGCTAACTATTAATTAAGTTACGAAATCAGACACAAAAACGTACTTTCTCTGAATAAACATATATTTTTTCTTACATATTTGGATTCTTAACCTTCAAAATATAGGGGGTAGCCGCCATCTGGGAAATATGGTCCCCATAGTTTGGTCAGGAGAGCGATTCAAAGTTCGTACCCCTTAATGTTAATTTCACTTTTTACGTTTTTAGTCATATTTTAAAAACTAATAAAGCAATTCGAAGAAAATTTCACCCAGTCATAAAACTCATTTACCCAAAGATAATTTCACGAAAAAAATAATTTTTAATAATTGTTAATTATTTTTTATTATTTAATTAAATTAAGGATGAAAAATTTTTGAATTATAAGGTATGAATTTTTTTATACCATATTAATCTACATATTTTTCAATTGAAAAGTCTAAAGTTTCAACTGTTTTTATTAATTAGAAGCTGAGAAAAATTAAAATTAATTATTTTTAAAAAAATAATTTGGCGACAATGAAGAAATGATTAAATGGAGCGATTAATATTAAAATGTGATAAACTTGCGAGGAACTTGACTTCGCGCGCTTAGCATAAAATTTCATTCATATTTTTTTCGCTAATAATCGTTTGCTTATCTTTTCATTTTTATTTTTTTAAGCTATAAAATACGATGTTTCTTCTTTAGTCGTCTAAAATTCTATTTGCAATTTAGTAAAGAAATTTGAATAAAATACATTTTATTCAGAGAATGTGGAGTTTTATAAAAGCATGCTTCTGATAGAATATGATTATACAACAGATTGTGCTTCTTTAATGTGATTTTTTTTTTCTCAATAACTGATAAAATTTCAATAATATACATACGAATGAATAAATTTGGAATAAAATATTCATCAATTTCTTGAATATATATTTTATAAATATTAATAAAAATACGCAGTCAACATTTTTAAGCATCTCTCACAACATCGCAAATTTCTCAAAATCTTATAGGGTAAACTAACCAGTGAAGGAATACTTAAGCTTAGCTTGTCTTTAAAAAAAAATCATAAAAATTTCAAAATTTGTAATTTTAGCTAAATGACGTATTTGTTATTAAATGCATGTCGACATATTTGTTATTAAATGCAAATTATGTAAAAACAATTTAGATAACTTACATAATATTGTTTTAAGCTTTTGGTGGTTTAAATAATAAGTAGCAAGATAACCAAGTGAAGGAACAGTTCTTAAATTGAATAAACACTAAATTTTCCAGTGAATGAACACTTAATTTTGAGAATGTTTGATGCTCGTTAGGAATCCTTAGGCCACACAGATATCTGTCGCCCTGTAGATGCCTGAATTGACTGATGTTAACACAGGCGGGCATTAGGAAAAAAAAATCTTTTAAGTTTTCGTGCCCCCATTTCAGTATCTTAAGGGCCTTACGAGCTCTGTTTAAAAAGAGAGTATCATATCAGATATATATATATATATACATATATATATATATATATATATATATATATATATATATGTATATATATATATATATATATATATATATATATATATATATATATATATATATATATATATATATATGTAACATAAAAAGCTTCAATTAATCTTTTTATGTTAGTTTCTTTGCTATAAAACTTCATCCTAATTAATTATTCTAAACGAAATACTTTCTCACACTTTTAAAAACCACATCCTGTTCTTAAATCTATTTTTGGCTCAAGTATGCATTTAATTAAGAGCAGGACATTTTTCCCTTTGCTCTTGTGTGGGAAACGTTCGATCTATTTCATAAACCAATAGCAACTACTAAGAGTTCCCTCTTTCCCTAAATTAAGACATATTACGGATTTTACTTTGCAAGATTTTCCCTAACATATAACCAAGGAGCGCAACTTTTCATGTGCACTTTCACTCATTCTCATGACTGCTCTTGTCTAATAATTAATAAATAAATTTTGTACCCTCCTTCCCGACCTATGACCTGTTTTAATCCTTCCACTCGGCAACGACGTTATATATATATATATATATATATATATATATATATATATATATATATAATAAATAAATAAATACAAGAAAACACTAAGAAAGTTAAGAAAAACAATAAGTAACAAATCGATAAACTCTTTCAAAATCTGATAAAAAACAATGGATACCCAACTAATGTAATAAAATTTTATATAAAATCATTGAATTAATCGTATATTTTGGTGGATATATTTTCTAAACATTTTTTTTTGTTAATTTTTATGATTTTCCCATGTGCAAATCCATTTCAGGCCAAAATTCATTGCCAAAATTATTCACTAAATAATTTCTTTGTTATTTTATGTAATTTTTCCATGTGCAAATCCATTTCGGGCAAATCCGTGGCTATAATTATGTACTAAAATTTTTTCTTTGTTAATCTTTCCATGTGCAAATCCATTTCGAGCAAATCCGTGGTTAGAATTATTTACTAAAAATTCCTTTGCTAAATAATTTCCCTTGTTAATCTATACAGTTTTTCCATGTGCAAATCCATTTCGGGCAAATCTGTGGATAAATTTGTTTGCTAAAAATTTCTTTATTAATTTATACAATTCCATGTGCAAATCTATTTCGGGCAAATCCGTGGTTAAAATTATCTGCTAAAATTTTTTATTTGTTAATTTTTCCAAGTGCAAATCTATTTCGGGCAAATCCGTGTTAAAAATTATCTATTGAAAAAAAATTTTTCTTTGATAATTTAAATAATTTTTCTATGTGCTAATCCATATCGTGCAAATCCGCGGCTAAAATTATTTGCAAAGCAGGCAATTTATGTTTCTCTTTTCTATTTTATATTTTTTCTTAAATAAACATCTATCTTCTAAAACTATTTATGATCAATTTTTAAAATTATCCAGTATAATATTACCTTGTGCACATCCATTTCGGGCCCATCCTTGGTAACTAACAAATCAAAACTCAGAATAACAAATCACTTCAGCAGTGCAGTAAGAACGACACTTTAGAACCCTTTTGTTACACTCAATTTGCGCTTTTGTTTTCATATTTTGTAATCTGGCAATCTTTCTGCGAAAACATTTTTAAATCATTCTTGAAAAATAACTGTCCATGTAAGTTGTTATGATTTTGCTACTCGCTTTATAGTCCCCCCTTTTTAATGTTTTTTCTTTTTATTTTATTTTTTCTTTTTATTTTATTTTATTATCTGTTTTTACATGTCATATTTACTTTTTATGATCTATTTTTATGTAGTTATTTTATAAAAAAAATTTTTTTGAGTGCTCCTCACACTATTGTATTAATATATTTTGCTTTGGCTTTATTGATACAATATCAGAAAGCACTCTGTTTAGCGGATATAATTGTGTGGGCTGATGAAAAGATTATATCTTTTTTTTTTCCGGCTTTTTTTCCGGTTTTTTAATTAACATTTCACTTTTTTTTTTATTTTTTTTTTTTTTATTTTTTTTTTTTATAAAATGTTGTTTGTTGTTTTTTTACTTATTATTTCCCACCCCTTTTTTTCATATGTCTATTATTTTTCTTTGTTTTATTCTTCATTTTGAACTTATATATATATATATATATATATATATATATATATATATATATATATATATATATATATATATATATATATATATATATATATATATATATCTGATATATATATAACAAAAATAATCATAGTAGCAGTATTTGGTGGTAAATGTAGCTTATCGTAATTGAAGAATATGCTGTGCGATATTTTATGGTGAATTTGCGAACGTAAGTTTCAGAATGTATCGAAACATGTGGATGCTATTTGCTAATCATCTTTATCCAAAGAAAACCATGTAACGTAAATATCTAGCAAAATGAAGCAATTTTTTAAACAATGAATCATACAATATGCAACATATTATTTCTATATCTTATTCTTAAACATAACATATTTCAATGTTTTTAAAATGCCACTAAACATTCAGCAATTCATTGAGTTATAGAAAAAAGAAATCGTAAATTACAGAAAACCTTGTGAATGTGCATTAGAATTACTATACAATCTACATTTTATTTTTCATGCACTTTTTTTTCCTTCAAACTTTCATGCCTAGAAGACTCGATTAAAGCTGTAAAAATGATTATCCCTAAAATTTTGTATATAGCTATTATAAGTTATGTTAATTTGATTTTAGTATGAAATCCTCGAATAAACATAGCAAAAATAGCATAATCTAAATAATATCAGATAAAAAGTTCATGTATTTAAATTCTGAAAACTTATAAATCGATTCAAATTTTCTTTTCAAAAGAGATTAAAATAATTTTTTATTTTATTTATTTTTTTTTTTTTTTTTGCTTTTTGGACATAAATGAACTTAAAAATTGTCTATTGCCTAGAAACTTCGAGGTGTTTTCTATTAACTATTAATTAAACCTCTCAGAGCAATCACAAAACATTATTTCAATTTTTTTACAATCAGAAATTGGTTGCCTAGCAACCTAGTAAAATTAAGCGTTTCTCTTTTGAATTAGTCAAGGGTTATCTTAAAATATTTATTTGCGCAGGCGACTTTTTTTGGCGGTTTTCTGGACTATCGCCAAATATATAAACCTTTATTGCAACCCAATTTACGACCCAATTGTTTTAAAATTTTGTCTACCCCCCCTAATTCAAGTGTCTAGATTCCAAATATGTAAAAAAAAATATATGTTTATTCAGAGAAAGTACGTTTTTGTGTCTGATTTCGTAACTTAATTAATAGTTAGCACTAATTAATTAGCATATTTGAGGTCACCCCCAGGAACCATTAAGATTGACACTTAGTTCGTGAAAATCGGATCATTAGAACGAAAGTTATTCAGGGTGATATCTTTTTTTTTTTGCGGACTGTACATCGTATTGCCAGAAGTCTGTTATTGCAATGTCTCAAAATCATTGTGAAAATTTTAATATTAACTGTACAAAAATTGTATGCTTATAACAAAGTAAAAACTATTACCTTCCACTATTGAGCTAAATTTTTTTGGGGAAAGAAATACAATTTTTAGCTATTTAACAAGGGAAGTGCAGAAAAACCTTACCTACAAGAATGGTGGGAAAGTGTAATTTTTCTGCCTTAATTAAACCACTGAAATAATCATAGTATAACAATTTTAAATACCATATGTTGGCAAAAAAAATGGAATTTATGTATATTTCCTAATTTATATTTAATACAACATAATTTATTGAATTTTTAAAATGCTCTAAATACAAAAATTACTGAGCGATCAATTGAATCTTAATACTCTTTTAAGTAAATTTGTCATACTAATTAATAATCACGATCACATCTATTTGTCATACTAAATGAAAGATGATGAAAATTGATAAACAATAGAGTATTATAAAAAAAGTTAACATGTCAATACTCTAAAGGCTGAAGTTTCAAGTTATTTAAGTCAGACATCTAATTGGCATCACTCCAGAAACGCTCAGGAGTCTTGAGAATACACTTAATAAGTGCTCGAAAAAAATTTATTCTTTCTTTTTTTAAATCTATAGCATAAGTGCAAATTATGGTTGAAAATGGAAGAGTGAAATCTTGCAATTTGATAGAGTATTAAATTCCCGGACAATCCCTGGTTTTAGAGTAAAATTATGTTTCTCCTGACTTTTTTTCCGCTTTGTTTTCCCTGACTCTTTTTAATCTCATTTCCCTTAACAATTCCCAGTTTCTCTGATATTACTGGTGCATACCAACCCGACATTCATTAGAAACGCTATTTAAAAGATGCTGTGTCATAATAAAAATGCTGATAAAAAGAAAAGTTAATAAAAAAAGCAAAAGAGAAGCAGAATTTTTTTTTCTCAGGTCTGAAATGTAACTTTAATGTTGAAAATCACACTTTTCTAGGTTACCTGTTTTCTGTCTTACCGTACAGAAAAAAAGTGACACTAAAATCTAAAGTCTATCAGAAACAGAACAAACTAAAAAAAGTTTTCAATTTTTGATTAAAAAAAAGTGTTGAAAAAACGACAAAATAGACTAGCTTGAATATAATTTCTTAAAAGAAATCAGCAGTGCATAATTTATGATTCAGTATAAAGTAATCTAGTATCAATTTTAAGTTTCTTTTCACATGCCATTCAGAACATAAAACAAGTTTTAGAACTTAACAAATATGCGTAAAAACTATTTCAAATAATGGGTTGTAAAAAATAAGATTTAAATTATTCATTTCTCAAATTCTTCTATTCAAATTCTCCAAAGAAAAGCGTTGTCAAAAAACTTTTCCAAAAAATACCTTGCTGAGGGTCAAATATTCATTCCATCCTAAATTTAAAATCAAAATATAATTTTAATTTATTAGATTTTAAGGTAGGAGGGGAGTGCATGTTTTCTTTCTTTTTTATTATTATTTCTACTGTAGTAACAATTTTTAACATATCTGTTGGATATAAGCAAATTAAGTATGACTCAATGCATTGATTTAAACAGTTAGAAGATAATTTCTTAGAATCAACAAAGGTATAAAATGGAATACAGTTTTTATTTCGTAATTTCAAAGACAGAAATCATTTATTTAACTGATGATATTTTTTAAATAGATTATTCAATCTTTAATGGTTTGATTGGTTTAAATTAGTTGTCAAGTTCACTAGAATTTATTAGAATTGTTCGTTCTCTGGATAGCTTGCAATTTCCTATGCTGAGGGATGTGTTTTTTCTTTATATTCACCAACTTACAATAAGGATATAATCTACTCAACAGATTCAGAGAACGCCTTTCACAACTGAACAAAATTTTCACAACTGATTAAATTGAAGTTAAATAAGCATATCTAAAAATAATAAGTCTAGGGACAGCTAAACTCAGGCTTTGGTATTTTTCAGTTCTGTTCTCACAAAAGCTATCTAATTTGGCCAGAGAAAGGATTCAACCCTCCTCTTGTAATAGTAGATGAAAATGCTGCACAATTTGTTTGGCAAAAGTGAGAGGAAAATGTTCAGTCTTGACTTTTAGGATAAGAGTACTGAAAAAGATAGAGATTTGCCTGAGAAAAAAAACATTTAAGGGTGTGCTTTATGGTGAATAAAATTTTTTTTAAGGAAATTAATTTGTTTACCGGCAAAAGCTGAAAAAAAGTAAAATATTTGTCTTCAAAGAAAAAAAAAAAGAAAAAAGATAACAATATAAACGACAAAAATTAATAAATAAAATAAAATAAAAAAACTGTTGATTTGGCACCCTTATTCAGATAATACGCCAATGGTAAAGGCTATAGTTGCCATACTTTTGATATGTCACAGGATGTAAAATTATGCTAGAAGCATCAAAAGGTGATGACTCAAATGACAACGTTGCTATACCACAGCATTAAAAATATCAAAATTTGAAAACCCATATGAAATTTACCAAAAAAGGATAAATAATGGTGACTCCTTAAAAATTTAATTAAAAAAATATAAAAAGCAGGAAATCTGGCAAAAGGTGGAAAACTCTTATCCCTGTAATGAGACAATAGTATTCGGAAGTACAGTACAGAACCCGTTATCCGGAAATCAGAAAACCGGCAAACCAAAAATCCGGAATAAAATTCGATTAATTTTCTCGCCATTTAAAAAAAAAAAAATTTCCTCATGAGATTTTACGATTTTTCTTTCCTTTTTTAAAGATGCTTACCTTACCATCATTTTGGAAATAATCATTAGTGTATTACTTCATCGTTTTTTCTTATTTTTAAGATTATTTCCAATTTTTTTTTTTAGTTGGGTTTAACAATAAAAAAACGGCTTTTTGAAGGGATTCAGAAAACCGGAAAAATCAGTTATCTGGAATAGCGATGGTCCCGACCATTCCGGATAATTGGTTCCCTACTGTAGCAGCAAAATTTAAAACTAAATTAAGAACCTATTCTTGTATTTTGCTGAGATTAATAGACAAATTAATAGATAAATTAACAAAAGAATGTTGGGTAAAATGGGTTGGTATTTAAGCGCATTTGTTCATTAAGAAATATTCATATTAATCAATTTTTCGTTAAGCATATCCCTAAGTTTACAGGACAAAAAGTCAATGTAAGCATAGATCTGTTTTTCCTAATCAATTGATAAATTGGAATAATCAATTGAAATAATCAATTTCATGGGGTTACTTATTTAAAAGTTCCATTTGCCTTTGTGAATTGTTATTTTAACAGTTTTAATGTACATATTTTTAATAATACTAAAATATCTGAAAGTATTATTCTCCTCTTCCCTATATATCTATGTCACAGCGAAAGACCGAAATCGGTGGTTGTTGACTTTCACTGGTGAATATCGACAAACACCAAATACGTCGGTAAAAGATTGAATATTTCATTACATTCTTGTACATTCGGACCCTCACCGGTGTATGTCAACAATCACAGATATGCTTTGGTGAATGTCCGAAATATTTATTACATTCGATTTGATATGAATTTATTCGTGGATATAATTACATTTATTCGATATTTTAACCCTACACTGATGTTTTTTTAAGGTTAAGTGCCACTGCCCGGTATACCCTAGACTGATGTTTTTTTAAGGTCAAGTGCCATTGCCTGGTATATATTTGCCCGATACTCCAAACACTGATGTTTCTTCTAATCTATCGTCAGTAAGTATTAAAATATAGAATAAATATAAATATATCAAATAAATATAATAATATTAACGAATAAATTAATATAAAATTAGATATAACAAATATTTCGAACATTCACCAAAGCGACTATGTGATTGTTGACATTCACCGGTGAGAGTCAGAAATAATGGTATTTAGCAAATATTTCTGACATACACCAAGCGACTACGTGATAGTTGACATTCACCAATGAATGTCGACATTTTCCAGATTTCTGTGCTTCACCGTAACATATATATTTATATTACTTACTTGCATATCAAGTTCATGACAACGCTGAGTAATTTGTTCTTTTGATTCTTTAGTAGAATGCAAATCTTCAGTGAGGTTTTTTACTTCATCACGTAAATTAGTAAATGTGTCTTGTAAATCAACAGCAGGAATATCTTTTGTCATCAGCTGAAATCAAAAAAAAGTTAGTTTAACACAGAATGACAACTGCAACATAAATAAATTGATGTACCATAAAAAATTGAGCCCCACACGAATACTGAATTAAATTCCTAATTTGTGAAAAATAATAAAATTTGAGAAAAAAAATTATAAAACTTATAACGTGAAATTTATCCACTGTACAAATTTTTTTTATTAAAATACAAGAAAAATAACTTAATTTCAAATAAAAGGTTTAATAAAATGGAGTGTTTAATGAACAAAACAAATATTTAACTTGAAAAAATATACTTTTGACCACCCTGCACTACAGAAAAGATGGAATTAGTCTAACTTTTAAAAGAGTCTTTACTTGTGAAAGTATATGATTAAATGTTATAACTATTAATTTTTAAAAATCTGTAAAAAAAAATTTTATTTTTTTACAAAGCAGATATAAAACACTTATCTTTCGGGTACTATACTAAATGTATTTAATTTAAATTTAAGCTATTCTTATAATACTTCTAAACATTTGCATGGGTCATTTTTAGTTTCTTCTATTTTATTGTTTCTTCAATTTTTTTCCCAGTTACTTCCTGGTAGAAATAGGATTCTTTCAGAGGAAATGCCAACCATATAACTAGACAAAATTTTGAGACAACACCTTTGGTTCAGTTTGCAACAATTGTGTTGTAAATTCCTCACAGTTTTTTTGGCAGTCTTTTATCAACCTACCGGCTTGTCAATATTTTTTTAAAGAGTAGTTTTTTTCAAAAAAAATTAGTCGCCAGTTTTTTTAAAATAGTTGCTTTTTAGCTATTTTTTTAATAAGAAATAGCAGTTATAGTTGCCTCTCCTTGGTTTCAGTAGTAAATAGTCGTAAGTGGTGGCCCTGATTTATGCTACATAGTTACGGATTTTTTTTTTTAATAAAAAGATATTTGATATTTTCAAATTTACAAGATACAGATAATAGTATTAATTTTTAAATAATTTACCTCTTGAATAGAATTCATAACATGATGCTGAATATCAGTTTCCAAGTCCATAATAGCCTGAATGTATTCTACAGGAAAAGAAATATAAAAATGATAAAACTTTTGAATAATTATTTAGAATAATGATTTTTTTTTTATCATAATTGAGAATAATTAATTTAAACATTAGTTTGAAAAATAATTCGTAAGATTCTCTTAACTCTTTAAATGCACATATCTACATTTTTAAAGGTAAAAATACATCACATTAATTCTGTTGATTAAACATTTTTCATTTTGTTTAAAAACAAAACTTATTATTTTTATCTTTAATATTGTTTTTTTTTTTTAATTCCTCATAATTATAAAGTTTTGACAGGCTTATCCAAAAAATGATATATTTACTAAATAATCCATATTTTAACAGCTTATAAACGTGAAATTCAGATAGGTTAAAGAAAAATTATTAAAATGGATGAATCAGCTGATTAAAAAAAATCTATTTTTACCACTTGACGGGAATAATTTCAATAAAAAGTAAATTATAAAACAAGTAAAATTGAGTTTGTGCAGTTTTTATAAGAAATTTTTCTTTAAATTTATTACAAATTGAAAAAGAAAATCTTTAAAAAATTTCATTGAATCCATTTAGTTTACTGTAAAAAAAAAAAAATATTCGATTTTAAAATTATTTTGCAAATCTTAAATAATAACTTATATCAATATTTCTAGAAAAAACATTTTTTGGAATTTAAATTTTTAATAATATTAATATTCAATGTAAATTTTGGATTAATATTAATGAGCATTTTAAGCCACTAAAAACTTGAAATCTCCTTAATGTTGGTCAAATTACGAAGTCAGAGGATTGAAATGAGAGAGTGATTTCAATTATTATAATAATTGAACCAATAATTTTTAATCTTCAAAACGGTGTAAGCAAAAGCAAGGGTTTGAGCATTTTTTGATTTTTTAGTCCAGATTCAACTGTTGTAAAATAACCAAGAAAGTTTTTATTTAACTGGAAAAAAAGTAACAAAAAAAGTGCATAAAAACGAAGTAATTCTGTCTGAAATAGTTTTGAATCTGAATATAGATGGCAGCACAGTCATGTGATTGATAATTGCTCCTTTTTACGTTTCATGTTTAGTTCTACGTGTGTCTATGCCTCAATAATTCAAACTGGCATAGTAATTTATGAATAATTGTTTCCCCAAGGAATCTTATTCAGGAAGTTTCTTAACACTTTCTTAATTTGCTTTCCTTTAAATCACATTTAAAAGGAAGTAAGAATTTTACTAAATAATACAATACTTTAATTTTTTTTCAAATTTTTATTTATTAATTTCAACTAAAAGTGTCATAATATTGAAAATTAATCTAAACATAATTTCTTTCAAAATAATTCCTACCATATTTGCGCTCACAATTAACAGCTATGCCTAGAACTAGTTGTAAAAGTCGCCCAAGTTCTTCAGAATCATTTTTTTCGCCAATAGCTGTAACATCTGGCATTCGAAAGCCTGTAATTTGTTGCCCAAGGATCTATAAATGATAAAAGAAAATATAATTTTAGAAAGTTTCAAGAAATATTTGTTATTTTTTTAAGTATAATAATTTCTAGTAGAAACATCGTAGAAAAAAATAAAAAATTAAACTCTGGTAGAAAAAAATTTTAATGAAAGGGACAACAGAAATTGCATGAATGTGCATAATAAAAGTATGTTACTTTCTGATTTGCTGCAAAAATGAAAATAAAAGATTTACCAAAAAAAAATTAGATAGAGAAAGAGAGATAGGAAAAAGGGAGAGCATTTATTTGATTATTCTCAATTTACAATTTTGAATTTGTTACCACATTAACTGCGACTCAAAAACTTGTCTCTTCATGCTATATTTTAATAAAAAATAATAGATAAAAATAAGAACAAAAAGTATGATTTTTGAAGTAAACAATCTTATTTAGGTAGACAATTTTAAATACTTTTGTTGCATTTAGTTTTGAATGAATCCCTGGTTATCACAGAATTCTTGCAGAAAATGAAATCAACATGTAGGCTGAACTGACAAATATGATGCTCGTTGTTTTAATTTAATTTTTAAATACAGATAGACCATGGCTTTTACAAGAAATTAACGTAAAAAAATGGAAAACAGAACAAGTAGCAATTGTTGTTTCTAGAAAAATATCCATAAGCATCTGTTTGACAAATTTATTTTAAATCTATTTTAGTATCAAGTTATATTTTTTTAAAACTTGCCTATGAGCTGAAAAATATTAATGATCAAAACAAAATAAAATATATATCTTTTATTAAATAGGTATACTTCACAATATTAAGGTATTAAGGATTCTCAATTTATAAAAGAGTCTTTCTCCTCATATTCTTCATTAGTGCAAATATTTATGCTAAACATTTAGTAATTTTAAGTTAATTGTAAATTTTGTGCTTCTTTATTTTCTTGTTTATCTTTATGCTGGGTTTGATTCACAGCAAATCTTTTATCTGAATCATTTGAATTTGAATTTTTTATCAGAAAATCTTGCGAAAAAGTTCAAATGAACTTTTAAATCACATGCAAAAAGGGAAACGTTAGTACTTACAATTGCTCTATTAAATAGGTCAATGGAATAATGTGGTTCACACAGTTAGTAAAGCGAAAACTTTAAAATCTTAATTCATGGATACTTGAATCGAAACATAAAATAAAAAATGAGGAATTGAATAATTAAGTGCGAGAGAAGGTGTTTAATGTTTAAGAAAGAGAATTTAGATAAAGAAATTACACAAAAATATCAGTTAAAGCTTTTTTCTATGTTCCACACACATATATATGAATATATACATTGCATGAAATATGCGATCTACGTGTGAAGAACACAAAAAAATTTTATTTAAATTAAGTTTAAATATTTAGTAAAATTAATATCTATTTCTATCTACAGCAGTTGATATATTTCAGTAAATGTAAAATGTATTTACATATCAAAACAATAGGCCTTAATTCTGATTCAAGGTTTTACGCTATTTTACTAAAAGATGAAAAAGTATTGAAAACAAGATGAAATCAATTACCTAATTCTCAGTTACTAAATGCCAAAAAGAGAAATATGTAAACAAAAAGAACTTAGGAGTCAGTTTATAATTCTGATGGAACTTTTATAAGATTTTAAAGAAGCCGTGTAAAACTTTTTAAGATGCAAGTTTTCAACAAAACACAAACATAGATTCAGTAATTTTTTTTTCTTCAAGAAACTCACATTTAGACATCTAATGTATAGGTTATTATGACCTATTTATTAAATTACTCAATGAAAAATGTAGAGAACTCAAATTTAAATAAATAAGTATTATCCTGATATTTTTAAGTATTGCTTAAATATTTTTAATTTCATTATTTTTTTTTACAAATTTTCATACAAATACAAATTAATAATTTTTTTTATAAAAATGTACTTTCCTCTTGTTTTACTTATTTATATCATATAAAATAATTTCTTATCTTTCTGTATATTCTTTCATTGAACTAAATTTAATAAGCTTATTTAACCAAAAACAAGCTTATTAAGTTTCTCTTACATATGATTTTTTGAAATTAATAGATATCTAACTAGAATTAAAACTGATAGATATTTCATAAGAAATTATATATAGTTTAAAAATATGGAATAGAAATGTAAATTGAACTGACTATGAAAGGATATTCCATAGATAAATTTACTTTCAAAAGTTTAATTTTAATAAATAAATTTTCAACACAACTACAACTCAAAGAGCTTTTTAAAAAAATAACCTCATTGTAGTAGTCCAAAACTCCTTTTAGCACTTTTTTCAAGTTGCTCACCTTAAAAAGAAATAAAATTAAAACTAATTACAAATAACTCAAAAACAAAACACATGGCAAAAACAAAAAGTTTAGTACTAGGTGTAATACATAAGTGTATTACAAGCTTGTAAAATTATTAAATATAATATATATCAGAATAAAACACATTCATATGAACAAATATGATCTAATCACATAAAACTTAACTATTTATTTAAATAATACAATTAATTAAATAATACAATTTAAATAAAGAAAAAAATTATAATTTATTTTATAACATGAAATTTAAAATTAAAATTTTGGAGCACTTGTAAGCCCATTTATATTAATTAAATAATAACACAGAATTATTTAATCATAAATCACAGAAAAGAGCAATCTATATTTTCAGTATTTACTTTTAAGCGCCAATTAGAGCCAGCATCAGTCTTTATTTTTGCAAGCCAACCATCATCAAAAAATTCTTGATCGCTAAAATTTGCATAAATTTAATAAATATACAAAAAGGTAAAAGGTACAATGTATTATAACTATATAAAAAAAAATTATTCAAAAAGAAACTTCAAATACAAAGCTAAGAAAATACCCTAAAGAAGCTCAACTATATTACATCACTAAATTTTTATAATATATAAGTGTACTATAGATTATAAAAATATGGATATAAAAGTGTACTATTATCTGAACAAAATTTTATTTTTAATTTCATTGCTAAATACTGTTAACTCTCACTACAGTATCCAACACAACAATAATATCCCTAACAATGGTCTGTGTGGTCCCTGTGAACATGCATATACCCTAATGCAAATCCGTCAAAATAACAATGCACTGAATAACAGTAAACCACTGTTAAACAAAGCTCAATCAAATTTGGTTTGAAAGAAAAAAGTTTTTAAATTTCATCTTTTGCTTTTCTCCCTTAGTGAGAAACAAGTCAACGCTTATTTATGAACACCCTATAGATACTGAACTCACTTTTTCTCTTTTGAATTTTGCATTAATTCATTTCTATTTCCTATGGTCGTTTTAAGGGCTACTAGGGCAGGCTTTCTTGAAATAATTTACAAAAATCTAAAATTGAGGGTAGGACTGATAATACAAATAATAATGTGTCTTGATAAAAGAAAAAGAGATCCTTAAAAAGTCTCTAGGTCTATACGAGAATCTGAACACCAAAAAATATTGAAAAATTATTAAAATATTTTGCTTCTTCTAAGTCGCATTAAAACATAAAATGAACTTGAGATGGTTTAGAAAAAGATTTTCTTAATTCAGCATACAAAAACTAGAAAACACTTGCAAGTGGAAAACTAGCCAGGAAAAAACTTCTTGGCCAGGGCCAAGCTATTAAGCTAATGAAGGTAAAAAAGAAATGGAAAAAACAAAATGACATTGGTAATGTTGAAAGGGCTAAAATAGTTTTTTGCTAGTTTTATTAAAGGTAAAAATTATAGAAATAATTCATTTACATTTTCTGTGTTGTATGAGCAAACATCCAATTTATTTTTCAACTATTCATATTCTGCTCATCTACAGTCATAACACTCTAAAAATATTGACTTTGCTAATGTTGAAAGAGTAAAAATACTCTTTGACAAATTTTATAAAAGGTCAAGATTATAGAAATAATTTGTTAAAGTTCTTGTGTTGAGTGTTATATGAGCAAATATTCAATTTATTTTTCAACCATTAATATTCTGCTCACCTACAGTCACCCTAAAAAGTTTTAATGTCTAGAAACAATACATGCATAAAAAAATAATAAAATTTAAAAAGTTTCTAAGTTATCAAAAGTTAAGTTAAAATAAAGATCAAAAGAATAAATATGTAAAGTGTAAGAGCAAACTCAAAATATTTTTTTAAAAATAAGTTTCAAAAGGGTGGGATGATTTTTACAATTTCTATATAGCAGGATTTTGATAATATATACATAATAGAGGAGAAAATAAAATATCATGGCAAAATACATACATAACAGAGGATTTAATCAAATATTATGTAAGAAATATAAAATACTCTACAATCTCTAGTTGTATCATATTGTGACCAATGTCACAAACGGAACATATGCACATTGCTGAACAAATTTTTCTTTCAATACTAGGACTCTGACTCTGTCCCACTTTCTAATGCTTACCAACTTCCAGATGCTAATGCAATTCCTTTAAATTGCTCAGAAATCTGACCTCACTTTGCTGGCTTATCTCACTTAAGACTTTTTAATGTCTCAGACTTTATAACGTAATTTTTTTTTTTTTTTTATGCTAGGGGGCACAACTTTCGGCCTGCCGAATTTTGAGGTGCAGCCTGGGAGAGCCTCTGAACAAATTAAAAATTTTATTTTGAAAATTGAAAACATTTTGAATCACACATTTGAGTCATCACTTTCTGATGACTCAACATCAAACAACACACATTAAATTTGTCACTTTTTCAATGTTTTATGTGTGCTGATTTCATTGCAAATTTAAATGATTGTTTGATTTTTTTAAGCCAGTTATTGCTATGCTTTTTTATGAGAGTTTGTAAGAATTTAAACACCTATTAAATTTTAAAATAAAATATATATAAAAAAATATCTTAAATTTAACTCACAATAAATAAATAAAAAAGGCTGAAACATCTGTCAGTATAAGAGAATATCATATTAATGAAACTTACATATTATTAAGAACTTTTGAAATAATAACTCCATCAGTAAAATGTTCAGCTGTTGTTGGTATTCCTTCAATATTAAAAGTTCGAACCTAAAAAAAAGAGATTAAAAATTAAATTAAGTCAAGAAAAAAGTAACTATTAGTATGTCCTGCAGCTAGCCCACTATTGGGTTCGAGAAAATACTGCTCAAAAAAAATCTCTCAATTTTCAATTAGTTTGTGGAATACATGCCCAAACCAAACATCTTTTTTGAATGCATGTTACCTAATGAAAACACATCAATCTATTAATCTACCTAGTACTCTGTTAAAAAAATAAAAATTAACTTTATATCTCCAAACCAATACCATGGTTTATATTTTTTCTGGTTTACATATTTCATGGTTTATAGCATTTCTAGTATTATTTTAAATATATGTTTTAAAATATGAATAATTTGTTGTAATTGGTTATATACGGTGGTATGAAAGAGGTTAAATTAAAGGAAATGCTTTTGCTGCTGATATTTCAGTTTTGGCAAGAAACTTACTTGAATTCGACAAAATATACCGGAGTGGATTTAACACTAAACATACCAACACTTAAAATATAACTATTTCTACCATAGCCGGTCAAATGACCGGACTTCATGTTTCCTGTATGAATGTATGAAATATGAATGATATGGAATGAAATAAACTAAAAAAATCTTTAGTATAATTAAACAAAATTGTATGTTGCCAATTTTTATGTATTATAAACACAAAGAATAAGAATTTTAAATTTATTGCTCAACACATTTTCTACATATACAGGGTGCTTCCATTGTACATTTTCCACAAACATATTTCTTTTAATTATTATTATTTCTATAATTCTTATAATTATAATTCTTATAATTAATATTATTTCTTCTAAGAACTTGTGCTGTCTTCATTGTTTTGACATTTTTGGGGGTAAAAACTTAGAGTTAGTTAGAAATGAAGTAAAGCTATCAAAATAAAATATAAGCTACTTACCAAAACATTTAGCTTTTGTCACTTTTTCTTACACAAAAATGCCAATCTAAAATTTTAGGTACTTTCTTGAAATTTGAATTAAAGTTACTCTGATTGAACTAACTACGCAACAGTCTCTGAAAAATGCGCAACTAATCAAATGCAATATGTTGAACATACATTACATCGAAATTTCTGATCCGGTAACCTTATAAAGCAATAAATTGTTCTCCTGGTCAAATGATCGGTTGTGGTAGAAATAAGCATACAAGTAGTAGCATTTGAAACAAACAGAATACAAAAATAATAATAATAATAATAGAACATTAACTGTAGATAATTGTTAGAAAATGTCATAAAATCAAATGTGCAAAAACAATAAGATGATAAGCGCATTTTTGATGGAAAAAGTTCTTAAACGGTCATTCAATGTAAAAGTTTTTAAACGATGCGCTTAGTGCTAAATTACATAAATGAAAAAATTTATAGAGTTATTTTTAAAAATTATACAATTTTACTTCAACTACAGTTCAATTTGTTCCTATTTAAATATTTATTACATGATTTGTGACTAATATTAGAAAGAAAAATATGAAATATGGGTAAAAATTATCCTATATTTGGCACCTATTGAACTTTCACCAATACTGTGCAGGTTAAGTACAGATACTATAGAGAGAAAACCTTGAAATGATGGAGGAGAAAATTATTTAATGAATAATGAATGAGAAATTTAGTTTAAATGATACTGAATACAGTTATTCTTCATTTTGATGGGATGAATATAATGTGCAACTATAAATGTGCTTTGCTTAATATAATAATGTAGAGCTACCAGTAAAGTAAAAAAAAAAAAAAAATTAAAAAAAGAAAAATTATTTTAGCAGTATAAACTGTGTTGCAAGGATGTGCATTCAAATGCAGTCAATGATTTTAAAAAAAAAATTCAAAGTGGGCTGTACGGAGAGTAAGTGTTTAGCTCCTTGTATTTTTTTCAATTTAATTGAAAATGTGAATATAAATCTTAAATGAAACTTATTCTAATTGCAATTTATGCACTCGTATTTTTACTTTGGTTGATATACAGAGTGCCATATAAAAGAAGAGTGTGTCAGATAGTAATAATTTTAATTTCATAATGTTAACTTGGGAGACATTTCCGAATCATGATCTGTAGCACCAACTGGTGCCAAATAAACTTTGAACTTGCAATTTTTTATAAAAAAAACATGTAGATGTTTGCCCGGGAGTGGATACGAGTTATGTCCTTAGAGTTGATCCCTTTCTAGAATGTTTTTTTAGTTTCTCGCGGGCCTCAGGCCCGGAAGTTACCATGATTTGGCGATCATTATGCCACAGGTCACGATACAGAAATCTACCAATTATTCTGCCGCAGATCACGATAAGGAAATTTTCCCTGAAAATCAATGCTGGAATGCACCCTAATATCAAGCTAGAAACTTAACAGATTTGCAATCCACTTGTCAGAAAATTTTAATATCAATGTACAAATAATGCACTGGTGAATTTTAAATCATTATAATAAACTTTCTCAGAACCACTTTTCCCAATTAATTCATTTCCTTTTTTTTTTAATTCTCACTAAATCCCCCTACGAAGCATATAAATAGGAAATAACTTAATTCGATACTATGCTTCAAATATGACTACTCAGTGAAATCTAACAAATACTTACCCAATTAATTAGACTCCCCACTAATCCTGCCATTATATACACTGAAGAATACAAAGCAACGAAATGAAATTTATTAAATTAAACATGTAAACAATTTGTGATGATACAAGTTTTCTTCCAGGTTTGTTTATAATTAGCGCTTCCGGTTTCACATTTCTGCTGCTAAAAACATATTCAATTTTGCTTATGGAGCTCTCCAAACTGACGTCACTTTATGGAGCATGAGCACGTAGCGTTTGAACTTCATTTACAATCAATTGGGTGGCAGCTCACTAATTAAAGTATATGGGATTTTGATATCTTTTTGAAAAAATGAGCAAATTAAACATTTTCTTCAAATTTTTCAAATATTAACGGTTGATTTTTTTTTGTAGAGTATAATTTTAACAAATTATTAAGCACGTTTCGGACAAATTGTGATATTCTTTTTAAGAAGAAAAATAATTTTTAAGGCTTAGTAAGTGAGTTCTGTATCTCTTTACAGATGATGTTAATTATGATTCATATAAGAAATGGATGGGTGGTCTAATGTAAACTGTGGCGTCGCTGCTGTAGCGATTACTATTGGTGAAGCGAACTGAAGTAGTGCAGATCTTCAGAGTATAAAAGTGACGACATGGATGCGATAATTGCTTTTTCTTTCACGTATTTTCTTCAAACTGCTAGCTGTATCGACGAGAGCACGCTGGGCATGTGAGATGTTTGTTTAATCTAATAAATGTTTTCTTTAGTTGTTTATCAGTCTCAAGTCTTATTTCCGGAACACAGGATAGTTCCAGAGCGTTCACCAGATGAATCTACTAGTGGTGACCCGGTGAGTTTAGCATTTCTTGTCGTAACTTTTCGGTTCGGTCAAGATGCTGAATATACGATTTAGGTTAAAATTTTTAAAATGAAATTAGTAGTTTAAATGTTAGACTGATGTTTTCATTGTTTTAAGTACTTAAAAAAATTTGCCTACCATATTTAGAGTTTTTGCATTTCAAAATATTTACGCTATATTTATTACTGGTTTATAATACAGAATTTGTAATATATTTTATGCGCATGTAGTTTTTTTTCCTAAATTGTTAAGTGCTACTATAATGGAAGGGGAAACTTTACTTTCGAATAATGAAAAGTCAGTGTTTAAGAGTAGTTCATTTGGTGAAAATTCAGCTGTAGCAATAAAGACTCCACTGAACTATGGTTTGCTCAGCTGGAATCTCAATTTAAATTAGCTAACATAACAGTTGATTCCACTAAATTTTATTATGTTGTTTCATCCTTAGGTAGTGATGATTTAACTTGCGTTTCAGATAATGTACTTAATAAACCTGATAGTGAAGCTTATACTCAAATAAAAACTAGGTCAATTGCACAAAATGCTGATTCTGAATCATTACGTTTAAAAAAAATGGTTTCAGGTATTGAGTCAGGCGATAAAAAACCCTCAAAACTTCCTTACGAGATGCAAAGTTTAGCTGCAGATAAAATTTCATCTGAGGTTTTGAAAAACTTGTGGTTGCAACGCTTGCCTTTGCAAATTTTAGCAATCAGTAAAGATAATGTGTAATCTTTAGCTAAAATGGCTCATAGTGCTTTTGAGATTTCTAACGAGGATGCTGTCGCTTCGGTTTCATTTAATGTCGAATCGCAGGGTTTTCAAAATATTGAAAGGCGCTTAACAGCAATTCAGCAGAGACTCTGAAAAATAGAAATTCGATATAGATCTTCTTCTCGTGGAAAAGAAGTTCGAAATTCTATAAATCGGAAGTATTGCTGGTGGCATTCCAAATTTGGAAATAAAGCTAGCAAATGTCAACAACCATGCACTTTTGGGTCGGAAAACTAAATAGACCTTCCGTTTCGGCGCTGACGGTAGAAAAAGGTTTGGTAAAGCGCTTATTTGTTTTCGATAAAATTACAGGTCATAAATATTTGGTTGACACAGGTTCTGCGGTTAGTATCTTAGCTATGGTAAAGAATGAAAACGTTCAGCCTTCTAATTTTTTGCTGTATGCCGCAAATGGAACCAAAATTAAAACTTTTGGTACTAAATTGATTACTTTGGATTTGGGATTTTAAAAAAAATTCCAGTGGCCATTTATCTTAGCAGCAATTTCGAAACCTATAATAGGGGTAGATTTTCTTGGGCATTACGGTTTGATGGTAGATGGTAGCACCGGTATCGTAGGTCTCGGAAAAACTGTGTCTGAGTTCGAGTCTATAAGTATTTCGACTGTTCAGGGTAACTATCCCTTTGTAAAATTGCTAAAAAAAATTTGGTGATATTATCAAACCAAGTCAGCCAAAATCACCGATTCAGGTGAAACACAACACTGAGCATCATATTGAAACTCGTGGTGCACCTGTTTATTCTAAAGCTCGAAGATTAACAAGTCAAAAGTTGCAGGTTGCAAAGCGAGAATTTCAGTATATGGTATCTCAGGGTTGGTGTAGACCATCGAAAAGTGCATGGGCTAGCCCACTTCTCATGGTACCCAAAAAAAATAATGATTGGAGACCATGCGGAGATTACAGGCAGTTAAATTCTCAAACTATTCCTGATAGATTCCCAATTCCTCATGTGCATGATTTTGCTCATATTCTTTTTAATAAAAAGATATTTTCGGCTATATATCTTGTTAGAGCTTATCATCAGATCCCAGTTGCTGCTGAGGATGTTTCAAAAACAGCGGTAATAACTCTGTTTGGATTGTTTGAATTCCTTTTTATGCCTTTTGGGTTGTGTAATGCCGCGCAAACATTTCAGAGATTTATGTACGAGATTCTCGGAGATTTAGATTTTTGTTTCTCTTATCTCGACGATGTACTTGTAGCATCTGAAAATGAAAATGAGCATTTAAAACATTTGGAAGAAATTTTTCATAGATTTCAAAAATATGAACTTGTTCTGAATGCAGAAAAATGCGTTTTCGGACAATCGTCTGTTAATTTTTTAGGGTATTTGATTTCTGAAAAGGGAATTCAACCACTACCAGACAGAGTTAAAGCAATAAATGAATATCAACAACCTAAAACTATTAAATAATTAAGGCGGTTTTTAGCTCTAATGAATTTTTATCGAAGGTTTTTGAGAAACGCTGCACATGAGCAATCAATACTGTCTGATTATCTTAAGGGCGCTAAGAAAAATGATAACCGGCCTATAATTTGGACAGAGGAAGCAAAGATTGCTTTTGAAAAATGCAAAGTTAGTTTAAGTGAAACAACTATGTTAGTGCATCCATCTCAGGATGCGGAATTATCTTTGACGTGTGATTCTTCAGACCGAGCTATTGGTTCGGTTCTAAGCCAGAAAGAAGGTGATGAGTTCAAGCCTTTGGCATTTTTTTCGTGTAAGCTAGTCCCTAGTGAACAGCGTTACAGTGTGTATGATCGTGAATTATTGGCTATCTACGCTTCGGTTCGACATTTTTCTTACTTGTTGGAGGGTCGCGAGTTTTCAATTTACACTGATCATAAACCCTTAATTTACGCTTTTACGCAAAAACATGAGAAATGTTCCCCGCGTCAAATTCGGCATCTTGATTGGATCGGTCAGTTTTCGACGGATGTGCGTTATATAGCGGGATCACTTAACGTTGTGGCAGATTGCTTATCCAGAGTATCGGAGATAGAAATGCCCTCTCCTATTGATTATAAAGAGTTTGCTAAAGCTCAGTTGATTGATAAAGAACTTCTTGGTTTAAGGGGACACTTCAGGTTCAAAATGATTTTTTTTAAATATCAACCAATTTTAATGAAAATTTCATAGATTGTGAATAAAGCATTTAGGAAGATATTCCCAAAATTTGAAGCAAAAATATTAATTTGTTGAAAAGTTATAATTTTTTTAATAATTTATCCGCAAGTAAAATTACTAAATGTTCCAATATTTCAAAATGTTTCCTGCGCATGAGTTTTTATCGTAGCTGTATGAAACTCATTTATATTACAGTTTGAATAAGTATAAATAAAATTGGATATGTTTGAACAACTTAGCACTTAATTTTAAACAAATAAAAAATCAAAATATCATAGTCTTTATATAATTTTTAAAAATTGAAATTTAAATTACAATTTAAAGTAATTTAAAAAATATTCAGTGAGTATTCAGCTTTTATTTATATCACATTGGTTACGGAACATTAGACCAATCATATATATGAGAAAAAAATAAAGATTTATTCAAAACTCATGCGCAAGGAACTTTTCGAAGTTTGAATATTATCGTAAAAAACAACATTGAGAAAAAACAGTTTAACTATAAAAACAGACAGTTTACATAACCTTGTTTACAAATCTTGAAATGCTTATAACTTTGCAAAAAATGACTGAAATTGAAAAATTTTTCTTTTAAATTGTAGCTAGATATAACTATTATTTTTTGAAACAAAAATTGAAAAAAGTATAATTTGGTCGATTTTTGGGTTTTTCATCGTGAAGTGTCCCCTTAAACTCTTGTAACAAATCATTAAAATTGAATTTTGTCAAGATTCCAGGTATGGAAACAGAACTCTTCTGGGACGTTTCTGAGGGAAGATGTCGTCCATACGTTCCTCCAGATTTTCGTCATAAAATCTTTAAGACTCTTCATGAATTATCCCTCCCTGGTGTAAAGGCTACCGTCAAGTTGATTGGAGAACGTTTTGTGTAGCCTAACTACAAGAGGGAAGTTGCTGAATGGTCTCGATGCTGTGTAGCATGTCAGAAAAGTAAGGTGCAACGACATGTGGTAAGTTCTCCTGGTACTTATCCATTACCTCGTCAGCAATTCAATCATATTCATATTGATTTGGTGGGACCACTCCCTCCTTCTCGAGGTTATACTTATTGTTTAACGTGTGTGGATCGATTTTCCCGATGGCCAGAAGTTATACCTCTACGGGACATTAAAGCGGAGACAGTAGCTTTTGAATTTTTTCCCAGCTGGATCGCAAGATTTG
Source organism: Parasteatoda tepidariorum (assembly GCF_982258835.1). Classification (NCBI taxonomy): domain Eukaryota; kingdom Metazoa; phylum Arthropoda; class Arachnida; order Araneae; family Theridiidae; genus Parasteatoda; species Parasteatoda tepidariorum. The sequence continues at coordinate 12,730,385 of NC_141766.1, read as the reverse complement.
GTGTTCCTGAAAGGCTTACAACGGACCAGGGAAGGCAATTCGAGAGTAATTTATTCCGAGAATTTGCTAGTCTTCTTGGTATTAAACTTGTACATACCACACTTTGTCATCCTCAGTCAAACGGGATGGTAGGGAGATTGCACAGGCAATTGAAGAGTGCGATTCGTGCTTATTCAACAGATAGGTGGACTTTAGTTTTACCTTCAATATTACTTGGCATTCGAGCATCAATGGATGGTGCTTTCAATAGAAATGTAAAAGGGGCCGGGATAGCCTGGTCGGTAGGGCGCTGGGCCCATATACAAGAGGTCGTGGGTTCGATCCTCGCCGGCCGAAGACTCCCCGTGTAGTAAATGGTGACTGATGCACGTTAAATCTGTCGAGTCTCAAAGTCCTCCATGTTCTCACAACAAATCAATACCTCTGGGGGTACTGATCCAGGAGTTTCCTTGTCTTCTGGATTGGTTCAAAATTTCAAGGCTACGGAGTTGAACGTAAGTAGTCGTAAGCCCATGAAATTGGGTCGGCTGTTCAACGACGGTTATAAAATAAAATATAAAATAAAATAGAAATGTAAACAATAACAATCTCGAGCTCGGGACCTACTCTAGTTCCGGTTAAAAAGTTTGCAGCTGCTTAATACATGTTATTCTGATAGGCGATGTTTTCAAACGGATAATTTTGTTTTCAATAAAAGAAATAAATTAGATAATTCCTGAGCTCAAATCTGCCGTCTTTCATAAGATATTAATGTTATTATGTAATTCTGGGGAGTTTGGAGTAAAAATGTGTTTTAGTTATTTTGTTATTTATTATTAAAAAAGGTGACATGGTTGCTAAATTTTGAATAACTCGCTTTTTTGGCAGTCTTGATTTGGCCTCTTTCCATTTGTTTATTACTGTTTGTTCGTGTTGCAAGCTGTGCACCATCTTACGTTAGTGTTAACACTTTTAGTATTGTAAACACAAGTATTGTTAGCATTGTAAACATAAGTAATAAGTAATCAAATACATTGTTAGCAAGAATCTCAAAACACAAAGATGCCAAATGGCTTTAAAATACAACTGAAACAGTAACCCGGAAATTTAGGCAGTCCCGAGCTTGCAGCGTTCCCTAGTGTAGAAAACACGGTCCATAAAAGAGCCTTTACAGTGTTCTGTTGCTGAGATGGTGTATGGTACACGTATAACTTTGCCTGGAGAATTTTTTCCTAACTCTAGAAATTTAACTAACAACGAGTTTCTTGCAAGTTTACAAAATAGAGTTAGGTCTTTGCGACCTACTCCTGCTTCACAACATTGTAGGAAAAACGTTTTTGTTCATAAAGAACTTAATAACTGTTCTCATGTTTTTCTTCGACAGGATAGATTAAAGAGATCTCTTGTTCCACCTTATAGCGGACCACATCCGGTTCTAGCTAAGTCTCCAAAGCACTTCACCATACAAATTGGACGTCGTAAGCAGACTGTTAGTATCGACAGATTGAAGCCGGCCTTTCAGCTCCCTGAAATAAAGATTAACCACGTGAGATTTTCCGTGTGACTGTCTTCCAGACTGCGTTGGGGAGCCCTGTGGCGTCTCTGCGGTAGCGATTACTATTGGTGAAGCGAACTGAAGTAGTGCAGATCTTCAGAGTATAAAAGTGACGACATGGATGCGATAATTGCTTTTTATTCCACGTATTTTCTTCAAACTACTAGCTGTATCGACGAGAGCACGCTGGGCGTGTGAGATGTTTGTTTAATCTAATAAATGTTTTCTTTAGTTGTTTATTAGTCTCAAGTCTTATTTCCGGAACACAGGATAGTTCCAGAGCGTTCACCAGATGAACCTACATAAACAATAACAAGCGTCCTTAAACCGGAAGAAATTTAGAAAATTTCCGGTGTATCCCTAAGCTTATGTTATGACTACGAGGCGATATGTGAACAAGCCTAATATTCTATGCAGTTTTGTTATTGTAATTTGGGTTCAAATCTAAACATAATTGTACCATTCATAAGAGCTTTCAGAAATGTATTGATTCTCAGAGGTCGTAAGGCCAAAAAAAATTTTAGAAAGTTAATATCTCATTGTGAATAATTCTTAAGGTTTGCCATGTTTTGTATTTCATCCCTTATTTGGCTACATTTGAATAAAATGTCTCCAAAAATATCTTTAAAAATATCTTTTTAAGTTAGCCTAATTAGAAAATATTCTAATGATTATAATATTAATATGATAATGCTGAAGTTTAAAGGCTGAAAGAATGAACTCGGTACATGTGAAATACTGCAAAAGATATGATGCAATAATATGATGGCGCGTTTTTTCAATCTGCGGCGTAAAAATATATGGGAAGCAGTAACCCGGAAGTCTTGAAGGAACAATTTTACCACTAGCGCCACCACCCTTAGCTTTACCCTTAGCCACCCATCCATAATAGTTGGTTTTTACTTTAGATGTTAATTAAGTAGATCAAGTGCAGTGTATAAGGATAGGGCGTGTGTGATACCATAGGCGAACGTGAAGCTTGAATACGCCATCGGGGGAGAAGACCGGTTCCATACCTTTGACCCTTCCCTCTCCTCCTCTTTTTCAGATATTTATCCTTTAGTCCAGTTCCTCACCAGCTAGTGTTGCGTTAAGACCTAACCAGTGGCGTACGCAAGGGAGGGGTTTAGAGGTTTAAACACCCCCCTTGAGCTCAGACAAAATGGCAAAAATAAAAATTTTAGTAGAAATTATGCGGGCTATTATTTTTTAAGACTATATATTTTTATTTGCCTTATGCCTACTTTTTTTTCTCACTTTATTTCTCAGAATACTGAAAAAACATTTACTATAATAGGGTTGTACTTTTCTTTTGAAACCAAATTCACGTGTTACTGTTACGGACTGGTTCCTTTCTGTTCTGCCAGTCGCGATAGTTTTCGAGACTGTCATTCGCAAGGTCTTTAAGCGATGATTCTGGAATCCTAGACGTTCTGTTGTCTTTGAGACAATTCGAGAATTTTGGAGATGCGGTAAAAAATTACATAAAAGGGGGAACGGAGTACAATGGAGTTAGTTAGTCAGACAAAGAGTTATTTCTGCCGCTTGTCTTTCCGAGCTTGTCGCTAAATCTTGTTTTGTTTTGTCTTAACAAAAATTCATTCAAAAGTTATTCTTATGAAATTCTTAAAAAGTTCATTCAATCGCCGAACCCGTCGTCGCCACTATTTCGACTAGTGAAAAATCAGTAACAATACCATTGGAGATACTGTGCTCGTTGAAGTTATTCATTCCAGCTCGAAATTTTGAGATCGTAGCATAGCGGATATTTCTGTGTCAATATATATATATATATATATATATATATATATATATATATATATATATATATATATATATATATATATATATATATATATATATATATATATATATATATATATATATATATATATATATATATATATATATATAACGCAAGAATTTAACAATTTTTAATTATTTTGAGAAAAAATCACGACCTGAAATTAGTGTGGTGACAGCATCTAGTACTAATATAAGTTTTTCTGTTGTACAGAAATGTGATACTTCCGTTGAAGAAAACGTTTCTAGCATAACAAAATCTGATGAATGTGAAAGTGGCCCTCAAATTGTTACTTCCCACCCATATGACATTGAACTGTTTTCAGAAGATATTACATTATGTTCTTAAACTTAAAAAAATCAAATCAAAATTTAACTAAACAATGTTGTCAAAATAAAAAGTCAAAACTGTCTAAATTAGGGAAATAATAGTGCTTTATGACATACTCGAATTTCTTTTTGTAAATTATGTTTCAGAAAATTATGAACATCCCCCTTGAAAAAATTCTGGATACGCCACTGGACCTAACTTCTGCATTCTAAATTAAATTAAGCATTGTAAATTATTAAAAAATAGTGCTTGCTGGTAGGTAGGTACTTTTTTTAAGTCGCACAAGAGCTGCACAATGGGCTGTTGATGACGATCTGGGAAACATCCCTGAGGATGATCCGAAGACACGCCATCGCAATTTTGAACCTCTGGAGAGGGGATGGCTTCCTGCTTTGGTAGACTGATGACCTGCATGTAAAGTCAAGCACTTTACAGTAAAACAGTTTAATGAGGACCGATACCGACCAACCTCGATCCCTACTCACTCTGATCAAAGTGGTCACCCACCCGCTTACTGACTGCAACCAGTGATGCTTGACTTCGGTGTCCTTTACGATCAGTCCACTACGGGATCATTAAAAAATAGTGATTTTGAATACTGATAAAAAGAGTCTTGTCATAAAAACTTACTTTTCTTTATGTGTTACATTTTCTTGTTAATTTTAAGCAGTACTTTTTTTAATATTTACTTTTCTTATTCTACACATTTTTTTTACTTAACTTTGTTTTTAAAGTACTTCACGCACTTACGCGTTTACCTTTTATACAATACTTTTTTCACGCTCTTACTTTTCGTATTAGTAACACTTTAACGTTTTAAATTTTTGCTCGTTACTTCTCCTTATAGGCTACTTTTATGAATTTAATTTCTTATGCATGATTTTTAGTGTTGCGTGTTACTCTTCCTTATGCGTTAATTTACTCATTCATTTTTCTGATGCGTGACTTTGTCTTTTATGCGTTACTCTACTCTATTTTTCTCTCCATATTTTGCACTTTCCTTTTCACTATATTTTATGCATTGCTTTTATTTATCTGTCATATTTACGCGTTTACTTTAAGGCATTATTTTTATTTTTATTTTATATTCACGATTTTCCTTCTATTCTTTAGTACTTTTAATTTTACACGTTGCTGTCGATCTTTATTAAACGCGTATACTTTTCTTATGCATAAAATAATTGTACGTAACTTCCGCATTTTTTTAAATTTTCATTTTGTTTGTAACTTTTCTTTGTGAGTTTAATTTCTTGAGAATACTTTTAGCGTTATAATTTTTCACGTGTTACACTATTTTTCTTCAACAATTTTACTTTTATGCGTTAGTTTTACGCGTTACTTTTTAATGCTTTAATTTGCACAGTTTTTATTATATGAATTTCATACTTCACTTTTCTTAATGCTTTTGTTATTTTGTGTTTAATTTTTGTGCGTTTTTTACTTTTACGTTTTTGTGCTAAAGTAACGCGCTTGCTTTTCTTATTTGTTAATTTTCAGCTTTATAAATTTTTTGCGAATCCATTCCCTTATTAGTTCCTTTTACATGTTTTTATTTTTTATGTATTACTTTTATACGTTTTCTTTTCTATGCATTATTATTACTTTTCTCATACATTACTTTAACATGTTAATATTCTTGAACCCTTGCTTTTACTTTTAAGCTTTACGCTTTCCTTTTCTATATTTCACGCGTTACTTTTCTCAGTGAGTTACATTTACGTGTTTACTTTTATTATTTTATTCTAATAATCGTTAATTTTCTTTTTACTTTATATTTTATACCTCATTTTTCTCACTTCATTACTTAATTTATACGTTTCTTTTACAAATTTACCTTTCTTATGTTTACTTCTACGCCTTATACACGTTGCTGCTATGCGTGCACTTTTGTTAAGCATAGAGTAGTTATGCATAACTTTCACGTACAGTTACATTTTTCAGTTTATCTTTCCTTATGCGTTGAATTCACTTTTCTTATTTGTTACTTACACTCGTTATTATATTTTACGCAATACATTTTAAAGAACCTTCTTCCGGTTAGTTAACAAGTCCGGTTAGTCTTTCGTATAACTTTGTTAATTTTAATAACAGAAAAATAAATTTTTTTCAAGCGAATTTTTGCAGCTATAGCGGAAAGCTAATATATTTTTTTCAACTCGTTATAAACAAATAATTTTTGTATCTTAAATATTAATGTTTTAAAGTATGGTAATATCAGATGCCTCTCAAGCTATTAGAGTATTTTAAAAATTTGCAAAAATACAAGAAGAAATTTTCACTTAAAGAATAAATTTTTGCACCTATGGAAACTGCATTAAAATTATACTAATTATACATGTTGCCGAAATTTCGAAATGAAAAAATTACAATCTTTATTTTTTTGTGTTTTCCTTATTTTTAATTTTAATTGAGGATTTTTATTTTAATGCGCTTTCGTTAAGTTTTAAAACATATTAAATTGAATAAGTATTAATCGTTAATCTACTAATGAAAAAGAAAGGAAAGGGGAAAAAATCTTGCAATGTTCGTTTACAAAACAAAACTAAATTAAATTTAAATGATTATAAGAGAATATTTTTCTTTTTCATTTCATACAAAAATCTTGATAATAAATAAGTAACAAAAATAAGTAAATAATAAAAATTTGAATAAGATTAAATTGATGGCAAGACTTAAGATATTTACTTTATTTTAGTACTGGTATTAATTCATGAAAAGGATTTTTTGCTATAAAAAAACAATGGAAAAATTAAAATGTAGTATTATAAATTTCGTTTTAATGTAAACGTAGTAAATGCCGATTAGCCGTAGTGGCTCAGGGGATAGAGCATTCGCCTCTCAATGAAGTGAACCGGGTTCGAATCCCAGCGATGACTGGTCGATACGAATCCGCACCCGTCTAGCATCGACTATAGTGTTTGCTGACGTAAAATATCCTCAGTGATAAACGGATTAAGGGTTAGAGTTCCCTTACCGTCAGACAAACCATGGAAAGTTTTCGTGGTATTCCTCTCCAAGTAACGCAAATGGGGGTTACTTTCATCAAAAAGTCCTCCAAGAAAGCAAATTTCTTCCAATACTTGATCCAGGAGTTCTCTTGTCTTTCGTAATTGTTTCAAAACTACAAGGATATAGAGTTGAACATTGGTAACCGTAAACTCGAAATTGGGTGGGTTGCTCAACGACGGTTATAAAATATAAAATAAAATATACGCCTATGAAAAGAGTTGATGAGAAGTTTTGCCATTCCTCCATCTCACAATTTTGCAGAAAGCGGCGTCTATAATACAAAAAACAAACACATAAATAAATAAATTCAGCGTGATGAAATTTGTGGGGTTTTTTAAAACATTTTCTTGACAGGAAGCTGAACTTTTCCGACGAGAGCAAAGATTACTATCGTGATTTGTATGTTCATTTCGTTAATCCTTATTTTTTTATTATATTATTTAAAAAATGTATTTTCCTGATAAGTATTCTTAAGAAACTATTTCTTATGGAATAACACGTGCATTTTAAGTAAAGAATAATTGAGGTCCTCTTTTTGCAGTTGATACAGCAACTTGGTCTACTTTAATATATATATATATATATATATATATATATATATATATATATATATATATATATATATATATATATATATATATATATATATATATATATATATATATATATATATATATATATATATATATATATATATATATATATATATATATATATATATATATATATATATATATATATATATATATATATATATATATATATATATATATATATATATATATATATATATATATATATATATATATATATATATATATATATATATATATATATAATAAATAAAAAAAAATACAAGAAAACACTAAGAAAGTTAAGAAACGAAGTTAAGAAGTTTCCCACCCCCCTTTTTTTCATATGTCTATAATTTTTCTTTGTTTTATTCTTCATTTTGAACTTATATATATATATATATATGAATTACTGCTTAAAATATACTAACTGATTTGTAAATTTTAATTATTCAACTTGCAGCCATTTTTGTCAAAGGACAAAAAAAAAAAAAGAAGAAAAAAACGCAACAAATAAAGGGTGGTAATTTTTGTTATCGTAGAAAATGGATTTGATTAGTTTATAAGGGGAAAAAATTAAGACGAATTTCTTAAAGAAAATCCTATCGTTATTTTCAACCAAACAACACATACCAGAAAAATCGAATTCGAAAGTAATTCAGCTAATTATTTGCTTTACTTTCTACTTATTATTAAATTCAGAAGACCCCAAACAAAAACTCTGCTATGTGTTGTTGCGGCATTTTTTTGAGGAGATGTTCAGAAAAATTACGTAAGAAAGTTTCGCTTGCTACCCGTGTTTAATGAATAAGCTATTGTTATTCATTCATTTTTTTATTCGCTCATTATAAATCCCATTACTCTACTTTGAAAATGTCTTCCGGAAATAATAACTTTAGAATAAGTTTTAGAAAAGTTTTAGTGGCGTCCTCTATGAACTTAGAATTATATCATTTCGAATGCAAATTAAAAAGCTTTTTGGATATATATGGTGACTTTATGAAGTTTTATAAAGTTTTTTGAAGTTTTCTGAACTATTACTTTTATTTAGGTTAAAGGTAGCGAAAAAATGAGATGATTATTAGTGTATAAATAACTTTATAAAATTTGCACTTTTGATCGTTAAAATATATTGTTTTAGGATAAATTTAATTAAGATTTTGGAAAAATGATCTTATCTATTGATTCTTCACTAATTTTTGTAATATAATAGTGAACATTTCAGCATGTTAATTGATATGCTGTTATTAATTGATGCACTGTCATTAATTGATATAAACTAATATTCAATTTATACTTCATACTACATAAGAGCAAAAGATTAAAATTAGAAAATTATTATCGTTTTCTGTTAACTCTAACGTTCTTTCTCATCCTATAAATAATTTATTTTTGAATGAAAGAAAGCTAACGCTATTGCTATAAATTTTCAAGATTGTTCTGATTTGAAAGTATGTACATTTCCTAAACTCATTAGTACGTATAGAACATATGAATACATCATTCGAAATTTTCATTGCTTTATAAAATTAGTAGAATAAAAAAAAATATATATTTTTCATTATATTAAATATCCTTGTAAAGTTTTTTCAAATTAAGAAATTTGAAATACAAGAATTCAATTTGAAGCTTGAATAAAATTGTAAAGAAATAAAATGTGTATTTTCAAAAATTACAGCTTGTATAATTTTTCTTCTTATTATTTTTAGTCTAAATTATTAATATGAATATTTTAAAACACTTAAATATTGTATGTTATTTACTAAAATTTGTATGATATCTCTAGCCACAGTATTTTATTTTTTTAATACGTATTTGAATACTCGTATAATATTTTGCATACAAAAAAAGAGAAGAAAAAAAAGAAGAAGAAAAACGTGTCTCCTTCATTAAATTTTGACATAAGTTCATAGATGACGCCACCAAAAATAAATCTAAAAGATTTTTCTTCGCAAAGTCACTTATTTCAAATCATATTTATAGTCATTCAATTTTTAAGAAACATGTAAAAAGTGTTTTTCAAAATGAGTACCTATTGTTACTTTCAGTTTCGAAAACCTATTGAATAATGTAAGAGCATTTTTTTAAATTAAATTTTTTTAAACTTGTTCTGGAGAACAAAGATATAACTTAAAAATAATAATAATTATTATAATGAATACCAAAACGAGTTTTTTTATATATAAAAAATTTTTAAACATAGAAATTTAACTTGAAGTATGAATAATAAATTTTAGTAATGCAAATTTTATAGCAGTTTCCAAAAATATTGTTCGAGTAAAAAAAATAGTTTTGAATTTCAAAATTAAAGTGTTTCCCCATTTAATGAGTAATTAATTTCCCCATATTTATGAGTAATTAATTTTTGCTTAAATTCAAAATATGTCATTTTCGAACAATAAAGTATGGAATAGTTCATGGAATTTCATTTTATCTCTCTGAGCAAGTCCCATGTGGTCTAGTGGTTAGGATTCGTGGCTTTCACCCACGCGGCCCGGGTTCGATTCCCGGCATGGGAAATTTTTCTTTTAATGTTTATCATTTGAAAATGCTTGATACATTAATTCTTGACAAAAGTTTTTATTTTTTTAATTATTCTGACTTTACTTTGCTTTCCATGTAAAATATTCTTATTTTATAAAAGATAATAAGTATCAAGTAATTAGGTATTCACTTTTTCAAATAATTCTGGTTTTAATTTATATTTACATTGAACTATTACGTTACACTCAATTACATTACACATTTACATAATTGCACAATTACATTATATTTGCAATGCAATTTTTTCTTTTAAATAAGATTATATGCAAAAAATAAAGTAATTAATTCCTATTTTCCATTGGTAGAGTGAAAAAAAAAAATACAATTCTTCGAAATAATTAAAGAAACGTTTTATAAGTCCCCGACTAAACAGGCAAATGTGTTATAAATAAGCAATGAATTTGATTGGCTAGTTTTTCGTGGAAAAATATATTTCACCGAGGTTCTCATATTTCCCAGACAGCGATCGGAGGTGCGGCAACCGGGTTCAGTATGAAGGCTCACTTAGTTTAAAAATTTATAAATAAATAACAAAAAGGAATTTCACTCCAAATGAATGAGAATAATATCTTTCCATCAATATTGTTTGAGCTCTTAAATTACAATATTTATTATTTCTACCGCTTCAATAAAACAAGTAGTAGTAGTAGTACAGTCACTCGAAAAAATAGCTTACCTTATTTACTTCACATTAGAGCCGCCAAATGGGCTATTGCAACGGTCAGGGAAGCATCTTTGAAGATAATTTAATGCCACGCCACCATAAATTTAATCCTTTGCAGAAAAGATGCCTCCCCACTTTGGTAACTCAATGACCTGTAAGTCGAGCACTTTACAGTATAATAGTTTAAAGAGGGCCAATACCACGTACTCTTGGTCCCTTCGCAGGCTAATCAAAGATGTCACTTGCCCGCTCGCTCAGTAAGTTTTTGACTTCTGTATTCTTCTAGGAAATGTATATTTACTCTCAGTTCACTGTACGACTACAGAAATCAAAATAAGATGTATAAATAAATCACCTAGCACGAAATCTGAAGTAAGCAAGTTTAACTTTTTAACTGGAAGTGGACGAGGCCAAAGCGTACGAAGATCAGTGAAGGCCTCAGTAGCCGCGAAGACAAAACAGATTGCTAATTATATTTGAAGGAATCGCTGGATGAAGTAGAAGTGAAATGATGTGTAATTTTGTTTTTGTTTTGAAAATTACTTTCACAAATTTTGGTAACTTTCAAGCCCGTAATTAATGAATCTGTGATTTGTGCCGCTCTGGGAACTTTCCCGTAGATTATCCAATGAGTGCTTTTCACGAAATTTTTTTTTATCCTTTTAAAATATCTCAGATGAAGAAAAGAACTGAAAAAGTAAGTTGAAAATGGAAAGTTTCGAATGTGTTATGAATTTTGTTGATGTATATCTACGAGTTATAGTTTTTGAAAATTTGAAATATAGTGATGTTTTATGAGAAGAGAGTTTTTTGGGGATTTTTTAAATTTTGTTTTGATATGGCTCAATTTAAGGTAACAATTGACTGTTATTAATGCCCAAATATGTTCGTAAATATGGTTGTTGTTGTTGTTAATTTACGTCGCACTAGAGCTGCACAATGGGCTATTGGCGACGGTCTTAGAAACATCCCGGAGGATGATCTGAAGACACGCCATCACAATTTTGATCCTCTGTGGAGGGGATGGCACCCCCGCTTCGGTAGCCCGACGACCTGCATGCGAAGTCGAGCACTTTACGGTAGCACAGTTTAACGAGGACCAATACCGCACACCCTCGGTCCCTACGCAGACTGATCAAAGTGGTAACCCACCCGCTCACTGACCGCAGCCAGTGATGCTTGACTTCGGTGATCTGCTGGGAACCGTGTCTTAACGATCAGTCCACTGCAGGACTCGTAAATATGGTAAATTATATTAAAGGAAAAGATTTCGGCATAACTGTGCCAAAAAAAATCGTAAAATTTAAGTGACAACCGAGGAATGAATGTATGTATATATTTACATATATATATGTGTGAAATTTCTTACAAGTTTAAAAACTCTTTGTCCTCTTGCCATTGTAGTTGGGGGGAGATTTGAATCGTGATCTGTGGCAGAATAATCGCCAAGTCTTGGCAACTTCCTGGCAGCGGCCTACAAGAAACTAAAAAAAGAAATTTAAAAAAATTTTCTTTGAAAGGGACCACCTCGAAAAATATATAAGGGATATTATAGTGATCTGTCGCTCCAACCGCCAAGGTGCCAAATAGATTTTAAACTTGCAATTGGTCCTTTATGTGATGTTTTTTTTTAGTTTCTCGCGGACCACTGCCCGGAAGTTTCCAAGACTTGGCGATTATTCTGCCACAGATCACGATACGGAAATCTCCCCGTATAACTGGTAGCCACCTCCAAGCAAAAATCTACATGTTTTTTTATTTAAAATTTGCAAGTTTAAAATCTATACACGGCAATACTAAAATATCCCCGTAGTTCATGCAAACATATGCCGATACGGGAATATCTCTGATACGAGTTGATGCGGATTGGCGCTAGGAAGATTTTCATATTGGTATCTACGCCAAAGGGCCATTCAAATATTATGTATTTTAGACCTTTTTCCTTGTCAGTAAGAATAAGCAAATCACAAACCTTGTCATAAAAAATAAGCGACAAACAAAAAAATCTTAAATAAGAAAGTTGCTACATCCCGTCAGGTTTTTGTTTTGACTTTTACTGTAGTAATTAGTTTTAAGATTGAATTTGAAAGGCCAATGTAACTTTGTATTGAACAAAGTAATTACCTATAGAACATAATATTCAGTGCCGTAACTTCCTAGGGCACAAATTTTTGGACGGGGCCCTTTTTAAAACTTTCTGTTCTCCTTCTCTAATTGTCACTTAAGCTATTTATGTATCATGTTATCGAATATAATTATGGAAATAAGTTACTTGTTCACATATAAATGGGAATACTGAATATTCTAAGTTTTACACATGGTAAAATATGAAATTTAAGCGAAATCGGTTGAATAGTTCCTGAGAAATCAAATTTTAAAAAGTCATAGATAAAGTCATAAATAAAATAATAAATGCTTACTATAAACTATTTTTTGCTTAAAATTATCTTTGGATAAATGAATTTTATAATTGTTTAAAAAAGCTTTCATTTTACTTAAAAAGTTCTCGGGATATGGTGAAATACGCAAGAAGTAAAATTAACATTAAAGGGTCCAAACTTTGAAGTGCTCTCCTGACCAAACTATTTATAGTTTCAGTATTGAAATTTTCAAAAATGTATACTTTAAACTCAGAAAAATAATAAGTGAAAAAAGTTTCAAAATGTTATTTAGCACAAATAATTACTTTGAATATTCTATAAGAATTTGATTTAAAATTTTTTTTATATAAATTGCACTCAACTTTACCCCCTCTACCAAATGTTACGAAAACAAATTTTTCCGTTTTGAAAAATTTTCTTTTTTTTTTCTAATTAAAAGCAGCTTTTATTACTGATAATAATAGAATTTTTTGGAATTTCTTAATGAAATTTTTGTATTCAAAATATTTTTCATTATTTTAATTGTTTAAAATATAGGTTGAGGTTCATTTTCTGTATTGGAATAAAATTACGTTTGTTTATATAAATTATTCTTGTTGTATAAGGGATATTTTATGTGTTTTTTTTAATTTTTTAAAATGAGAGAGAATAGATATGTAATGGATTTTGTTTTTAGCTCTGTTCTACATAATCTTATTGTATGAAATAAGAATAAAATAGTAGATTTGAAAGAAGATTTATTGAATTCTTCACCCAATTGTGTTATATCCCTGCTTTGTGAATTAACAGTTTTTATTATTTTCTTTCTTAAGTATATTTGGTATACAACATATACCATATACCTACTATTTGGTATATGCAACTTATATCTAACATATACAACATAAACCTACCATTTGGCATAAAACATATACCACCACCAAAGCAAGGGACTTGATATTAGTTTCATTCCTATAAAATAAAGATAATGCTGATCTTAAAGAATCGATATGAAAAAAATCTCTTCTAAAAGAATAAAGATTAATCGTAACAACGAAATAAAAGAATTTTTTTGCAGAACTTTATTTTTTATTGACTGGAAAACAGTAATATATTTAAACTAAAATACTTTAAACGATGACATATTTTCAGTTATTCTCAACAAAACAATGTTTATAGCTATTTTTATTTAATTAAATTAAATGTGTTTTTTTTGTGAATGAAATTAAAGGATGCATTTCATTTGTGAAAGAAAACAAAGTTGTTTAAAAGCTTAAAAATTCCAGTTCCAATTTTAAAATTTAAAGGTCTTAATAATTTTAAAAATATAAAATAAGAACAAATTCCTTGCATACACAACAAATTATAAATTCATGAACTAGTGTACTTTATAAATGAATTAGATATACGAACATAAATAAAAAGCAATTTTTATATAACCATTCATACGAAACAATTATAACAGTACATAAATACACAATTTTAAATATATTAAATGATTTATTGCAAACATTTGCTTGCCTCCTTAGAAATAAATTTATTTTATGTTTTCTTATTATTCAAAGAAAAACTTCATTAAGAATGGAAATTATTAGTGGTAAGATTTATGTTTAAAAAACAATAGATTATGTTTAAAAAATAGATAATTAATTTTTAAATTCAAAAATGAAACAAAATGAAAGTTAAAAAACGAAAATTATATTTGAATTAAAAATAGTTAATTTAAATTATGCAATTAAATGAGATAAAAAAATTGAAATTTAGCAAAAAGTGTTTAGAACAGTGATTCTCAACCGTTTTTTTTTTGTTGCGGCACACTTTTAACGATTTCGAAATTTGACGGCACACAATGAAAAAAATTAGATTAAAAATTGTTTAATTACCTATTTTACACTGTGTTAAATAGTTTGTAATAATAATTTTGAATGTGAAATAAAATAATATGTACTACAAAAGCACATTTATTAAGGGATTAATTATTTCTTTTGACCAATTTTTTATTAGTTAGTAACAGTTATTTATTTTTTGCTAGTTATTAATTGTTAGCTTGTTTTCTATAGTTATTAACTGTTATTTTTTTTAACATTAACTGTTATTTTTTTGTGATTTCTTGTTAACTAGTTTTTTTTGCTAATTATTAATTGTTAGCTTAATTTTTCTTAGTTATCCTTTGTTAATTTGTTTATTAATTGCATAGCTTACTTTAATGATTAGCTCTTACAACATTTTTTAAAATTGTGTGTCATATACAATTTAAACACTTCCACCTTATTTTAAGATTGTCAGAGACAAGACGATCGCTGACGTTCACGCGATTAAAACGTGGAAAAATTATAAAAAGTATATATATATATATGTATATATATATGCACTTTAATTTAAACTTTACTCATAAAAAAAAGCATTATAATTTTTATTGTATCATTTCTAATATTTGGCGGCTCATTTTAAGAATTTGGCCGCACACAAAAGTGCCGCGGCACAGTGGTTGAGAATCACTGGTTTAGAATATTTGTTTCAGAAAAAGTCTCTCAATAAAATGATCAAAGAAATTGTCAACAGGAGTAAAGACCGAAGTACAATTTATCGAATGCCTTAACATTCAACTATGTGCAGTTGTAGCCTTTCCCCCTCTCTGAAAGGAGTTTCTTTCTTTTGAGGAGGGAAATAATTTTTGAAAAAAGTCTATTTACCTTTTTTTACCCTTTTCTTTATTGTTTCCCTTTAAAGTAGATATGCAATTACAAAAACGAAAAAAGAAACGTTCACAATTCTTCACATAATTTCTTTTCTATTTAAAAAAGAGAAATTTAATTTTGAAAAAAAATGTGCTGTGATCCCTTAATATAAATCCTCCTTGACCTCCGGGGTGTCAGGGCGGTGCTCAGCCTGTCCGGGTGTTGTTACGCACCCTGATAATATTTGGAGTTTTATATGGAACTTTGAAATTATGTAGAATCAATTATTGATTTCATTAATAATTTACATATTCTATTAAATGACTTGTAAACTATTAAAACTATAACTAACTAATAATAACTTATTGAAACTATAACTATCTCTGAGTGATTTTTTTATGGCTTAATATTTTAAATTCATTTTGTTTGATTTGTTAGCTTCTATTTATTATAATATCTATTTATATTTTTTCAGATTTGCTTTGGAAGAAAAGCTCCAAGAAAGAAAGTATCTTTATTTAGTTTCTTTGAAAATTTGTTTCTTTAATTGGTAATGAAGATGGCAGTATCCTGTTTAATTCAAGGTGACAATGTCGAATCCAGTAACACTACTGACCAAAATGAAGTTGTTGAAATTATTGCAAAACCATCTGTAAGTCTCTTAAAACTCATTGGAAGCAATATTTTAGCATTTGGCTTAGAATTGTGCTCAAGCGCTGGATTTACATATATCTCTCCTATTTTACTGAAAAATGGTTTTTCAGATAAATCACTTGCATTTATAATGGGAATCGGTCCATTTATTTCTTTAATTTTAGTTCCCATTATTGGACGTTGGAGTGACAGATGCCAAAATAGATTTGGCCGAAGACGACCCTTTATGTTTGTTTTGGGAATCCTTACTGTAATTTCTTTGTTAATAATACCTTATAGCTCAGAAATATTTTCTTGTAACTCAATTATAAGTCCTTGCTATGGACTAGCTACTGGTGTTATTTTGTTCGACTTTTCTAGTCAAGCACTTATGAATCCTTGTAAAGCTCTTATACCTGATATATTTCATTCTAGATCAGATCAAAACTCAGGATTTACTGTATATTCATGTATGCTGTCATTAGGTGGATGTGTTGGATATTTTATTACATCATTAAATTGGACAACTACATTTTTAGGCATCTATTTTGGTGGACAAGAAAAAGCTATATTTACTATATTGTCTGTATTTCTACTTATACTTTTAATCATAAATATAAGTGTTGCCCAAGAAAAACCCTTTGATGGAACATTTTATAAATCCAATGCAATTCTCGATAAAAATTCTAATGGAATCTCTTCAGAAAAAGAAATTTGTATTGTTTTCAATTCTTCTCAGTTGCCAAAAGTCCAAATTAGTTTTAAACCGAACTTGGGAGTGATCAATGAAAGCACAGACGAAGCTTCTACCTTTTTCTTTCCCGAGAAATCATTACTGCTGAGATCAAAATTTCAAGCTTTTTTGTATCGTACTGAGCTTCGGATCAAAAATTTCTTTCAGTATGTGTATGAAGAATATTTTGTCATGCCACCTGTGTTACTTAATTTATTTATAGCTTCATTATTTGGTTGGATGGGAGTTATGTGCCATGATATGTACTATACAGATTTTGTTGGACAAGTAATTATGATTATTGTTTTTTTAAATCAGGTAATTTATGTATACACGCATATATATGTATTATGTGGGCCCGCTCTAAGGATTTCAAATTATTAGCCGGTAAATTAGCCAAATATTAAAAGTATTCTCCAATTTTCGAAAATTTTCACCAAATGCATATCTTAAAAATTTTTTACATATGTTTTTCTTTCTAGTGGAAAAGATCATCTGCCAACACTTTCACTAAAACACAATCTTATTTGCCAAATTTAAGCTTTATGTATTTGCTGTGGTGACGAATGCTTAGCGTGGCCCCTATATGTATATATATATGTATGTATATATATATATGTGTATGTATATATGTGTGTGTGTTTATATATATATATATATATATACAGTACAGAGCCCATTATCCGGAAAACCAAAAAACCGGAATGAAATTCGATAAATTTTCCCGCCATTTTTTGAAATAAATGTTTTTTTCCTCATAAGATTTTAGGATTTTTCTTTCTTTTTTGAAAGGTGTTCACCTTACCATCATTTTGGAAATAATCATTAGTGTATTACTTCATCGTTTTTTCTTCTTTTTAAGATTATTTCCGAAATTTTTTTTTAGTTGGGCTTAACAATAAAAAAACGACTTTTTGAAGGGATTCAGAAAACCGGAAAAATCAGTTATCCGGAATAGCGATGGTCCCGATCGTTCCAGATAATCGGTTCCCTACTGTATATACATATATATATATATAAAACTCTAGAGGTTTTTTAAGAAATTCAAATCAAACATTTCATATTAACACTAACATGAAAAACGTTAAACAATAGGGAAAAATGCATCAAGGTGCATGCCTTAATTATAATTATTCTATAATAAAAAGTGCTTAAAATTATTTTTTCAGTTAAAAGGTGCTCATTTTTGTTAAAAAAAATTTGGCAAATTGCGCATTTGAATAATAATTATTTGATGCTTTTATTCGATTCGTGCCATTTTGTTGTAAATTGCCATTATTTTTCAACTGATATTTGTAATAGTTAGGATATTATTACAGCAAGTGAATTTTAAATTGCTCATTTGAATAATAACTTCAGTTGCGCTCGTTAAATCTGCGCTGATTTTGCTGTGTATTCACGTTGTTTTCTTAACTGCTTTTTCAATGGTTGTACCAGTAGATTTCCAAATGATGTTAACAATACTGATATTTTTAATACAAAACTATTACAACCCATGAATCTCAATTTGTTCATATCTTTCGATTTTGACCAGTTTGGTCTGATTTTGCACCGATTTCATTGTAAATTCATGTGGTTTTCAATCACAATTCCACAGTTATAACTATAAATTTCTTCATTATCTGTGAATTTGTATTTTTTTATCACATGATTACAAAATAAATAATTAGAAATTTGAGGAATACTCAACATTGCATAAGTATGGAAAAATAGAACTTTTTTCCTATGATTGTTGAACATTAGGGTGTGAATAGAAAAAAATATCGTTCAAGCTCAATTCTCTGACCGAGTTTTTATAGAAATACTATTAAAATACAAAAATAATGTCGGACCATAATTAAGCAACTAAAAATATAGTCACCAACCTAAATTTATAGGTTGCCAATGTCAACGTATTTCACGAGCCCTGTATATATATGTGTATCTATGTATTTATATGTAAGTTTATATACGCACACTGTTTTTTAGTTTATTATATTTGTGACTGTCACCTTTTACTTCTTTCTGAATTCCATTCTTTTTCCACCTTAATTTAATGTTTCTCTGTAAAATAAAGTAGTAGATAATTTTTTTTAAAGGTTTATGATGTGGACTTTTTAGATTGAATTATAAAATTAAAAAGAAATCAACTTGCATTTTTTTTATTAATTATTAAAAACACAATGTGTAAATAAAAGTAATAAGTTAACTTATTTAGAATATTTCTCTACCTACTTAATTTGTTTGAAGTTTTCGATCATTATTATTTGCTTAGCCTCATACTTTTTTAATTTTGATATTTACTTATATGACATTTTTTGATGTTTATGAAGTTCAGTGATAAACCAATGAACAGTTATTAATTTTTTTTTGTTGAACTCTTTGAATTCTTGTATCACTTAACTTGAAAATTCGCAGAAGCAATTTTTAACCTTGAGTTATTAATTATGAAAATGCTTACAGAAAATGCAGGACATAATATTATGAAGTTTAAATTGTTTCATCTTAGTTACATAGACATTTTTTGACCTTTTGATTTTGTAGCCTTTTAAAAAAATTCTGCTAAAATATATTCAATTTTTTATTCTGAAAAACAATATAAATAAAGCCATTTTTTTAATCCTCACTCATTTCCATTTATTCAACTGTTCTATTATATTATTTTGTAAACTTTTTCTTGAGGAGTTTCATTTTAGCTATACATATTTAAAATTCAATAGTTGAATAGCAATTTATAACAAGTAGTTAAAAATATTGTAGAAATTTTAACTGACATAAGAAAAGAAATAAGAAAACAATAAGTTAAACAATTATTCAATTTATTTTAGCCTTTTTTATTTCGGCATAATTGCATGCAAGATAACTTACTTAGGATTTCTGGATTTTGAATAGCCAGTAAATGGTACTCTATTCTCTTTTCTCAGTACAGAGGTCAAAATATAGACTGTAAGCTACTCTTTGCAAAGAAAGTCAGTTTTCATAATTTATATTATTTTTACTAGTGTGTATATTTTAATTAAGCTTCTAAAATTTGTATTTCTCATTTTTCTTGATTTGTTTCCTACTTGTATATTTGGGATTATGCCCAGTGCCTTCTGCCATTTGGCCATATATAAAATGAAATAATAATAATATTCAAACAATAGGGAAAACAAGTTCATTACTCTTTTTTCCAAAACATGTTAACCATTTCGGAAGGTTATATCACACCTTCTAGATGACGAATATTTTACAATCTTAAAATAGAAAATTAATTTCTCCTCCATATATGACAGTAATTAAATTTTTTTATAACTTAATTTTCTTTTTCATTCATTTCTTCAATTATTAAGAATTCAAATCTTTCTCGGTTAAGATGCATCATTTTGAGTTTTGTTCAGTCAATCATTTAAAATTGTTATTGGTTTTGGTTATTACTTTTTATCATAAACCTTTAGTGTCATATGTTTTCATTCAGATTAATATTTCAATTTCAATAATTTTGTTTACATTATTATTGCCCTTGAATGTTAATTTCATATGAAATATTTGAATACTAACTATATTTATTGGTTTATGTGTAGGTTATTTATAAAGGCAGACCACATGCAGAGAAAGAAAGTTTTGCCATTACACTTTATGATGAAGGCATCAGAATGGGATCTTGGGGTCTATTGCTACATTGTTTATCTTGTAAGTTATATTAGAATTGGAATTTACTAAAGAATTTTTTAAATGGACCAATGTTTTTAGTTTATATACTGCCATTGAACCAGTTGTGTGTTCTATTTTTCATTTTTTTATTTTATAATCAATCAAACCTTTTAAAACTTATCAAGTGCTACTAACATTGGATTTTAATAAATACTCATAATAATTAATTTTATTTTAAATATAAAGCATTACTTTAAATTTAAAAGGAATCTTTTAAACAAATTTAAGTTCTTAAACATTTTTGGAAATTAATTCATATCTAGAGCTTTTTCTAAGATAAATAATAAATTTTTTAAATAATTATTTTTTGGTTTTCTATCACGAAACTTTATATATGCATTAATTAGATGGAAAAAATTGACAATTATAATTCAGAGAAACACTTTTGTAATTCTTAATACTTATCATGAATTTTGAATTCATAATACTTCGTAAATTTTTAATACTTATCATGAATGAGAATTATGTGTATACATGCATTGTATTCTAATGTTGATGTCTGTAAAAAATGCTGTCATAGTAAAAACGCTGATAAAAGGAAAAGTTAATAAAAAGATCAAGAAAGAAACAAAAAAAAGTTGTTCTTAGTTCTGAAATATAACTTTAGCGTTGAAAATCAGTTTTCTATGTTTCTAGCTATCTATCTTACCGTACAAGAAAAAAGTGACAATAAAAGAAAGATGTAAATTAGAAACTTTCTGTTAACATGCTTTGCTTTAGTTAAAACAGAAAAACAAGCAAATATGAAACAAAAAAAAAGTTCTCCATTTTTTAAATATGAAGTGTTCAAAAAATGATGAAATTGGCTTGCTTAAATATAATTAAAAAAGGAAAAAATTAGCATTACAAAATTCATGGTTCAGTACAAACTAATCTACTTTCAATTCTTTAAATTTCGCTTTTCCAAATGTCTTTCAGAGTATAAATTAATAAGTTTCAGAGCTTAACAAATATGTGTAAAAACTATTTCCAATAATGTATAACAAAAGAAAAGAGAAAAAAAAAAAAACGATCTTAGATTATTCTTTATTAAATCTATTAAAAATTCTCCCCCAAAAAAATTTGTCCTAAAATAATTTTCTAAATAATACTTTGCCGAATATTCGACTAACCAAATATTTGGCAAAAAAGCCGAATACCTAATAGTGGCCATACATTCGTTACATCGCTATTCCGAAGTGATTATGTGAGAAGCAGGTATGACTTAATAAAAAGTAAACTAAATTGTTTGCAACCTACTTAGATAATATCCAGAAGTCTCAATCCAAATTCACAAAACATGCCATTGGAAAAAGTTTTTTTTCTTCTTTTTATTATCAAAAATTATAAATGAAATGCTATAAGTGTTTCATTTATTATGAATAATATGAATTCCAATTTTTGGAATAATATAAATTCCAAAGCACCTAAACATCCAATTAATATAATCTACCTTATTTTAAATTGATCTGAAATAATTATATGTGTTGTTAAATGGTTGATCTTGTATTTAAATTGTATCCAATCTTTGTGGCACTGAATTATTAAATTATTTTCAGCTGTTCTTTATGCTGCTTTGTTTCAAAAGTGTTTGATAAGTAGATATGGAACCTATAGAGTATATATGCAAGGAATACTGATTTTTTCGATGAGTATGTTAGGAACAGCAATGACTAAAAGTTTGTTGTTTGCAAATATATTTTCTGCGGCATCAGGAATTGGATATGCTGTTCTTACAACTGTGCCATATTCATTAATTACTGAATACTATGATAAGAAAGAAGTAAGTATTTTAATATTCAGAATAAGTTTTAAATGAGTTTGACTGAATAGTATCAAAGTGGCTTAATTTTAAGAATTGTTAAGGTTGACCACCCACAACTTATACATTTGTCACTTGCCTTGACACTCAACATTTTAAATTATATTCTTGATCACAAAGTGCAGTTTCTGTTTCCTTACGTTCTAAATAATGCATACCAGAGAATCTTCAAAGTTCTTATCTCTCATGGGATCTCCTTGAGTCATGTGGACACTGGAATCAATGATGATAGAAACCATGCCTCATTAGTTGACAAAAGGACATATGGCTGATGAAAAAGTTGATGGCATTCAACCGAAAAGAGTTAAATAAAAAAAATTGTTCATATTGTTTTCTTTTTTTCATAAAATAATGAAAAGCTCTTAATATTTGAGAAAGTTAGTGAATAGTTAAACTTACTCTTATCCAAATTAATTAAAAAAATATATATGTAGAAGTTTATTTTATGAAAGTGTTGTCAATTTTAGTATTTACTACTTAAATATAATAAAAAAAATTTTTTTTCAAGCAAGCCTTCATTCAAATTTTGATGAGAAAAAGCTCCATGTAACATATTTACTGATATCTGAATAAATTAATTCATATCAGAGAATTTGAAATGATAATTTATGTACTAGAAAATGTTTTTGATAAAATTTTGTTAGAAATGAAAATTTGAAATTGAATTTTAATTTTTTTTTTCTATAGAATATTAAAATCCATAAATAATGAATAAATAATTAAAGAAAATCTGTTTTATTACTTTATTGTGATATAATTTGAGTAGCCATAACTCTTAATTTAATGTATGACTAATTTATTCAGCCTAGTTTTATGCACATAATAATGCAGAGACTCACAACTATATGATGTTGTGTTGAACTTAATTTTATTTTTTTCAATGGTGGTGAAGTAAAGCAGAATTTTTTTAAACAGATTTTTAAAAAAATGTTTTTTTTTCGAACTTATGCATTTTTCTTATATCTGTTTAAATTAGTAGTGGGGAAATTCGTACAATGAGGGCAGTCAATAGCCATTTATTGTAGTTTTGCCCAATAAGTGAAACCTAATTAGTATCTTCAGAATCTTTATATCAAATTTGATGATCACCTTCCATTATTTAAAGCAATGCTTAAAGCTCTTTTATCAAAATATAACTCTTCTATATGGCATAGCCGCTGTTTGCTATTAAAGTATGTATTATGCCAATGCTTTATTGAACCACATAGTTTTTCATTGTTTGTTAAAACTGAGTAATTATAATTTTATTGCTTTCTTAATTTACTTTGTCAGTTTAGATTTAACTATTTTTATAAGCTCTGATTTTATTCATTCTATTTTTAGATTTATTACCAGAGCAGTAACATAAGAGGAGTAGGCAAAGATATGGCTGTGTTGGATGTAGCATACTTTTTATCTCAAATCATCCCTTCTTTGATTTTAGGGTCCCTTGTTGATTATACGAAATCTTCAACTTCATACATGGGGCTAGCTGCTGTTTGTGGGGCTGCTGCTAGCTATTTTGCATATTTTGTTACTTTTCCTTCTTAATATAGATTTATGAATTATAAAAAATAAGTTTTTATAAAAATTTAAATTTGTTAATCCTGAATATAAAATACTGTAAATATGTTGCATTTAATGTATAACTTTTCTTTTATATTTAATTATTGTTACAATACTGTGCTTTTGAAGACAGCTCAAATAGTGCCTTATTTAAACTTTGGCATTGTGACCTTCTCTGTCTTACTGCAGAGAATTTTGTTTTCTTCTCAGTAGTATATAAAAAACTACTTCTTCTAAGCAAGTGATAACCCATTAATGTCAAGTATCCCATTTTAAGGACAGTTGAATTATTAAAACATAAATTGAACTCCTACGATTTTTAAGGTATTCAGTTCGCATAATGATACATGGTAGTGCCAATCAAGCATTTTGCAGTAATCCATTTCATTTTCTTTTTTTTTGTTCACTGGATTCAGTCTCAAAAGAGTTTTCATTCTAATTAAACTAAACAGAAATTTTAGGCTTGATTTTTTCCTAAATAATTTCAATTCATTTAATATTAGTATACAAAATATGATAGAAAATTGCATTTGGCCATTAATGGGTTTATTTAATTTGGTGATGGCAAGACTTATAAAGTTAGCAGATTAAACTTTTCCAAATTAACTTAAAAGTTTTTGGTTCGAATAGTAGACTCAATGAAATGTGTTAAAAAAAATAATAACTTTTTTTAATTAAATTCAAGTTTTTGAAATGCCTTTTAAGGAAATTGGGAATTAGATTTTAAGTTTTAAAGTTAAAAAAAGAAAAAAATTAGAAATGAGAATTAAAGATTTCAAAGCACATTTTCTTGTGATATCATATTGTGAGCCTTATACTACAATTTATTTGATGTAATTTTATTTTTTTCATTCAGGTTTATATTATTTTAAATTTACCAGCTAATAAATTAATCAAATTGGTGAATAAAAAGAGTGAAATTCATAGTTTATTTACAAGTCTTAATTCTAAAATGCTTTTTTTTTTACAGAAACTGATGATTGAGTAATCATTGTAATAACTTTATGTCTTAGTTAACCAACATGTGACAAAATTTAACTAATTTGATTTTCTTCTCTCTCTCTTTTGTGTAATTAGATAATGAAAGTATTAATATTTATAACTGTAGCAGAGCAAGTTCAAGGTTTGCCATCACTAAATTTTGTTTCAGATAATCATTTTTTGCCGTAAGTGCTCTTGTTTCTAATAATTAACTTGATGAATTGTTTTTACAAAGTTTTGAATGAAAGTTGTTTTTCATATTTTTATACACACTCATATAGACTATATTAGCAATTGTGTAAAATTTTTTTCATAAGATTTTCATCTTTAACTGAACTTTTACTTCCTGATAGCTTTACTTTTGTGTTTTTTTTTTGAAGAGTTTGTTCTTTTTAGAATTTTTATTTTTTTAGTGTTATTTATTGCAGCAAATGATTTGATATTAGTAGTATTTATTTAAATATATATTATGTGTATGAATTCTAAAAACAGCTTAAGATAACATTAAATAATTTATATTTTAGCATAATATTTAAGAAATTGGTGTGTTTGTTATTGTACTACATTTTTTATTCTAGAATATAAAACTAAGCTTTTTTCATATTCTGAGCTATGTTTTTTTTGTATTTATATTTATTTTAGTTATTGCTTAGACATTTGTATTATTTAAAAAATGGTTAATTTTCCAACGAGAGCATATTTTTCACTATTATGTTTTAAAACCCAACTGCACTATTCTAAATATATAATTAATAATCATTTCATACAGTTTTTACTTAATCTAATAAATATCCTAGATTTATGAATCAAAATTAAGTACATTCATATCTATAAATGATGGATCATGATAACATATAAAGTAATCTGTTTATATTCAGCTTCATTTTTACATTTAACTAAATATAAATTTGCATACAAATTTTTTAGTCGTAAAATTAAAATATTGTCAACAATTATCCTGTTAAACATAAATAAATGTAAGTTACTTAGTTGTTTTATTGATTGCTCCCACCGAACATTAAACCTACATTGGTTTTGTATGTTGTTATTCAGATTTAGACTTAACTGAACATGACCAAACACAATTTTTTATGTGTGTACTGGTATATTCTTGTCATAATTTTAGCATAAAGACCTCCTGCTCTTGCTTCAATCCAGTAGTAGGAAAACCTGTCTTCTATTTAAGACTTGTATTGCCTAACAATGTTGCCAATTATATATTTTAAGCATTTAGTATGTATTTGCTGCCAAGATTTAATTTTAGTTTTCTTCATTTTTCTTATTATCTTAAATGTCTGACTTAAATATTTGATTTTTGTTGCAAGTCTTATTTTATAAACTATTGTATACCTGTGTTAAAATTATTAGTTTTTTTTTTCTACTTCTGTTCAATCATGCAGCTTTCACCAGATTATCATTGATCTACAATTTATTTATTAATTGCATATGTAGTATATATATTATTTATTTATATTTATCATATATAAAACTTGTTTATAATTAAAATTTGCAACTAAAAATGACAATTATTGTCAATATTAAAATACATATTTAAAAATTCTTAAAAACAATAGCATTCTTTATCTTAAAGCAAATTTCTATCTTAAGTTTAATTTTTCTCCTTTTAAATTCACAAAATGAAGTAAATATTTCAAATGATGATGATGTTTGATAATTAATTTGAAGCTTTCAGAATATCTTTTTTCATTTAATTCATTTATTTTTGTTATTAAAAAAAATCATGTCTATGTAATCACATAACTTCAATAATTTTTATGTTTAGCTACAAGTTATAGTATAAGCTAAAAATTTCATGAGCCTATAAACCTATATATCCCATATGCTTTCGTCAAATTACTATTTGTTTTTCTCGGTAAGACTTGCCGTGTTTTTTTGAGAATGAAAAGGTATTGATCTTAAAGAATGAAGTTTGGCTCAAAAAATGAATATGAATATGGTGAGCAATTTTTATCCCATATAACTTTTATTGGTATAAAAGTACACATTTTAGATTTTTAGCTTAATTTTATAATATAAATCAGGATAAGGAAACTAAAATTTTCTTTTCTTCTTGTTGTAAGTTTGTATTTTTGCAGTATTCTGTTGGTGTTATTTATTTAGTTTAATTATTTTTTAATTTTATACTGTCTTACTTTGTGCATTTATTATATTGTTTTTCGCCAAAAAGTATTCTTTGTGTCACAAGCCTAATTTAAAAAAAAAAAAAATTTCTGATAATAACAGCTATTTCATAAAGCAGCTATAACTGTACATGTTTAAGTAAACTAGATAGCCATAATAACGAAAGCTTTTTTATGATGTTTGTTTTACAAGATCCTTTTACAGGTGCATATTTATTTAGCCTTTTTATTATATTACTTGGTGGTTAAGTTTCTAAAACTAGGTGTTATTCTGTACTATTTTGCGTTAGTCTTTTTACACCGTCTCTTCTGACTAAGTTCGTTATGCCTACTTTGAAAATGAAACACGTTGATAAATGTTGTCACATTTTATTGATAAATAGTGATATTAATATTTTTTATGTATATTTTAATGACAAAAAAAATTTTAATTTTATGAATTTTATGTATAGTTAAAGTTTGTAAGATATTTTAGTTTGCAAAGTTCAAGTACCTCATTCTGTCAATTTATATCAGCTCATAAGAACTCAACTATTAATATTTTGGATGTTGCTGTGTAGTTTTAAATTCCAGCTTTTTTTTTATTCAAGTTTTTTAAGTCATATAATTTGCTGTTCAGTTGATGAAGCATAGATCATAATTCAATTTCAATTTGCTATAAGTTCTACCAATCATATGTTATAATGCATGTGTAACGTAATAATATTTTTTAATTAATTTAAGTAAGCTTCATTAAATTTTTAATAAGAGGATTTACTGATAGTATTTTTTGAAAGTTGGCAAGTAATTCCCCTCCATCATTCTTTCTTTTTCCCAAAATGTGCACTTTTCTCTTTGTTCTGTTTATTCCTGATTCTCTGAACTTTCTTATGTATATGCAATATCCAGACAAGACAAAACGTGATCTTTTCATTTTTTCAACATATAACTTTCAAATTTTAGATTTTTAATTAATAACTAATTTTATTTTAAAATAAAATAAATAGTATTGTGTCATGTTAGTTTTGTGATGCAACAGAAGATTTGTTAAAAATCCTAATTCGCCATTGTTCATCACTGCAGGCAGATAGAGAAAATTAATGAGTGGTTTCAAATGCAATTTTGATATCTTCTGTGCCTAAAGAAAGAGATGATAAAAAAAACTTTAAATTACCTGACAACATCCAGAATATTAGTTTTGAGTTATTATTATCTGATGTCAGCATTTGGGCTGTGAGAAAAAATAATGAGAATAAAGCACAAATGAAAGTACATAAATGGACATAAAATAGTTTCAGTTCTATAAACAAGATTTTTTTTCAGTATTTAAACATCAAATGAAGCTATATCATTCATTTCATGTTTAGACACTGAAGAAGGTTCTTGTTTATAGAACTGAAATAGACCATTTATACACTTTCAATTGTGCTTTATTCTTGTTTGTCTACAAAGCACAAAGTATACCCCATCTTTTGTTGGTTTAGTGCTTGATTTTGTATACTCAGCTTATTTTTGATCCTTTTCTAATGAAATGTTTAATCTTTGACTGAAACATTACATGTGTGCCAAAAAATAGTAGTAAAACTATCATTTAAAAAGTTGAATATATTTCTTACAACAATAAATTCTATAACAAATTTTTTTTTAATTACTCAGTCTAATGTTAAAAATCATATAAAAGTCGTTTATTATAATTTTGTAATGATGGGCATACAAGACTTCAATACAAAAATTTAAATTTTGAAACCTATTTTTGCCAAAAATTTAAATTAAATGAAGTTATGAACTATTATGTTCTATAACATCAATTTTAATGTAGAAATTAACTAGACTTACAATTTGTCTTAAAAAAAATTCTGATCTGATGGCATTTCTTATTAGGTCTACCAAAAAGTTCTGTCTATTTTTAGAATGAAACAAAATAATAAATTTTTCATTCCTTGACTAAAGTTTATTGAATATTGTAATTACCATGATTATTTATGACTTCTTTGCCAGTATATCCCATTTATATATCCAATTTTTTTAAAAAATTTATTTTCTCCGGAGGGAAAAAATTATATGAATACTATTCTGATATCTTCATCATTTTTAAATTTCTTTTGTCCTGCAAAAAATTTTGTAAGGAAGGAAAACAAGTGATAATTAGAGGGTGCAAGGCCTGGGATGTAGCAGAATTTTTCAGCCTAGATCTGTGAGTTACTGATGAGTTCCCAAAGAAGCATGTGCCCTAGTATTGTCATGAAGCTATATGATTTCCTTCTTATTGAACAACACTGGCCTCCTTTTCTTGGAGTGATGTTTTTAAATTTATCAATTGCTGATAGTACAAATCTAAATTGATCTTTTAGTTTGATTTCAACATTTGGAAATATGTTGATCCTTGAATGTCCCACCATATATACAGCATTCTATTTGGGCTCAACTTCGTTTTAGAGGTGGAGGAGTGAATATTCCGGGTTCACATTATGCTCTTTTTCCTTATGTTTTCATAGGTTATTCACTTTTTATCCCTAGTAATCAACTGGTCGAAGAAGAGTCCAACTTTGTACCATGCAAGTAGAGATGTGCATATTATGACTGAATCAGTCAAATTCTCCCATAACTCATGTGGCAACCATCTTTTCTATTTCCATACCAATTCTAGTTTCCAGATATGGTTCAAAATGGTTTGTTGAGATAAATCAAGTCTTTCTGCAATCTCTGATATTGTTAGAAACGGGTTTTAACATGTCCTTGACACTATCATCATGCATTAAAGTTGATTCGCTAGAGTGGGACTTATCCGAAGGATCAAAATCAGAGTTTTGAAATTTTTCATACCACTTTCTGCATCTTCTATCAGAAATTATATCTTCACCAAATGCTTTCAATTAATTCTCTTTTGTTGTATTCCTTGTTGGAAACAAAATTCAGTTTCAAAAATGAACTTTATCTGTAGCCATGGATAAACAATCGCGTCTTGCCTAAAACTATTAGGAATCAGCCACATGTTTTAGTTCATAGGCTTGGCTGCGATAAAAATGGAGAGCCAAATGTGCATCAATTGAATAATATATACCCCTTGAAAATCAGCTTAACAAACATGGACATAACTTTCCAGTAGACTTAATACTAGTACAAATTAATTGGCATTTTTTTGTGTTACATTTCTAGTCATATCTTTAAATTTGTGTACAATCATGTGCTAATATTTTATACAATTACTCTAATTTTTGTAAATCAGAATGTACCTGTATATTTGTTTTATAAATAATAACTTTTCAATGTGTTGTTTGAAATCTATTCTTAATTATAAAATATGACCAATTTTTTACTTTAATTGCAAACTTTTTGTTTCATTTTTTATTATTTGAGTCTACAATTCTGTTTTTTTTTTGTTGTTGTTTTTATTTTGGACAAATTGTGCAGAAGTTATAATTTTTATTAAAATTATAAAATTTCTTTAAAAGTTCATGTAGCTGAAATGTTTATTATGTTAAAAGGAAGTTATGGCTGTTTCACACAATTTATCAGATTAATGTATATTAATGCTGATATGTTTTTTTAAATAATCATTCAAGTTTTGGTTCTTAATTAAGTTAAAATGATCTTATGAAAGTTGCAAAAATTGCATTTGCGAAAATTAAATGCTAGTAATACTTCAATAATAATTTTTAGCCAATACTTTAAAACATTTTATCTAAATTTACCTCAGTACATTTTTAAATTCAAAAAATATTTGTAACTGTTGACATGTTTTTAATTTAAAAGCAATTGGGGTTAGTTTATTTATACAATATAATATTATTATACTGGAAAGATTATTTATAAAATATAATATAATTAGCCTTTAAACAAGTTTAATATTACTATAGTAGCTGAAAGAGAAATAATGATTTTGGTTACAGTATCACAAATTGTGCATTTAATGTAAGGTAGGATTTACAAAAAAACCTTATTCTTTCATGATAGCCTAAACTAATTGATACTATATTAATCAGCGTTTGATCCCCTATACACTTTTTAATAACTAATTGTTTATTAATTGGCTATCAGTTGGTTAAAGAATAAATATAATTTAGCATTTATATAATTTTGCTTAATCTAATTATCCTAAAATAACAGAAAGCAAAAGATTCCTATGCAACAGCTTAAACCAAAACAGAACTGGGACCAGGGAAGATCTGCAGTCGTTGGACTTGAGTATGATTTTGAATAGTTAAGTGCCAGTGCTTGGTAAAGTGCTGGTAAATATCAGTTAATTTTACTCCTCAAAATTTTCTCTTCCTCAAGTCATACTCATTCTTTATCTTCCTTGCATAATCATTGAAGTTTATTTAATTTTCAGTGAGTTTTACGAGTTGAGTATTTAAATTTATTTTTAGTATTTCATTTTGGTTTGATCAATATAGTGTTGAGAAGGGATCTGATCTGGTCATATAAGTTGCAAAAGTGCCATAACCTGCCATTTATCTATATATAAACCAAACTGATAGTGTTACAAATGGACACAGTAAGGGAAGAAGAATAGGCAGTGCTTAAAAACGTTAACATTTTTATTAGAAAAGGGAATACTTTTAGTTCATTTTCTAAAAGAGGAAGCAACGTTGTATTGTTTAATTCTATGAATGTAAAATGCACTTGTCCATGTTTAATTTAAATAAGATTTTGTTACTATATTGAGAATTTTTTGGTGCTTACATTTTCTTAGATTATCATTGATAGTTACAGTTTTGATTATTGAGTGTAATTTTCTGTCTAACCTTAACTCTATACTTTTCATGACTGTTTAAAGATTAAATGAAATGCCTTAAAAGAAACTATACTTAATTTTTAAAAAGTTTAGATAAAAATTATCTGCCATCTTATAAAATTGCTCTTTTTTACTGTGAACTTCAGATTTAAAAAGTAGTTAATTTTATAATTTTTTTGTTTGTTTCTATAACCTACTTACCTCTCTGCCTACTTAATATTTTATTCATATACATTCTGTTGATTAATTTAATTTTCGTTTTAGATTGTTTTGACTTGTTTTGTTTCTTCCTTAGGTTCTAATTCCAAATAACACTTCTTAAATATTTTTGAATAACTTCAATCCATTGGCAGAAAGCTAACTAAATTAGTTATCTTATAAGAAATTATAAATAATAAATTAGCTATTAGATGTTAAAGAAATGTTGATCGAAGGAATATTACTTCTTGGGACAAGATGCAAGTTCATACAGTTTAAGTGTCCGTTGTATTCCATATATTATTTTATTTGTCCCTTCATAGTCTTTATATATCTTAAAACTTCAAATTCGCAGTTTATCTAGTCCAACGTTATGCATTTACATTTGTTACCACTTTCTATTACTAGTTATTTCAATTCATCTTTTTTTTGTTGAAAAACTGTGCAATTCATTAAGTGCCATTGTAAAAAATAAATTGTTTGCACTTGTTAATGCACACTGCTGTAGAACTTCTTAAAATTTTAATAGTGAACTGAATTACTTTAATATTGTTAAAACAATTTAGAGTTTGACATTTTTGGAAGATTTTGTAAATCAATTCATAAATGTTTGTTCTTATTTAATTTAATTTAATTCTGTAATTAAAATTTTGGCGCATTAATTATATAAATTGCTTAATATTACACAAAACTTTAAAACAAACTAATAAATTATAAGATTCATAGAGATAAGATATTATTGAAAAACTTAATGGAAAAAGGTTCTAAGTGACATTTACAGATTTCAAAAACATTAGCTATAGAAAATATAGCAGCAGCAAAAAGCAGTTTGCAAAACAAATTTTTCCCTTAAAAATCACCTAAATTAATCACCACACAAAAAAATTAACTTTTTTATATAAAAAGCTGACAGTCAGAAGCATTAGGGATTTTTCAAGGAAAGGTTAACCCTAATTAAAAATGTATATTCTTGCAAGCCCATCAGAAGTTTTTTTTACCTCTATTGTATGTTCAAGTTTTGAGAGAAATGACATTGTAGATATGAATCAAGCCTTCCAAAATATACCTGTTGATATAAATATGTTGCATGTCTATAGGTGTCTGCTATAATTTATTTTCCATACTTGACTGAATAATTCGTATGAAAAGGTGCCAACTTTTCGTGCTTTTCTTTGACCTTTCAGATGAATTAGTTCTCTTTTTGGGTTGTGTTGAACTATCTTTCCTCCGTAAACTCTCATATCCACCTACTTTTCTGATTATTTTTGAGTTATGACTAATATTTTAAAAACATTCTCTGGTTTCTAACTTAGTCTGTTGTTTTGAAAATTTATTAGTTAGTACTAAAAAAATTACTTATGTAACAAATTGGGTTCCAATATATGAATATTTTAGGGTATTAAATGTTTTGTTACTTTACATATGAAACATAAAGTGTGCTCATTTTCAAATTCATATTAGTTGGGATGAGAGTTTCGCCATTTTTTTTCTTCAGTATTTGAAGTAGCACACATATGTTGGGAGATAATTTATTTACTCTTTTATTATAGTGTTAAAAAATATTTGTACTGTTTTGAAAGATGTTTTCATACATGTATAAAAATAAGCTCATTTCATTTTGTTAAAAATTACTTGCTAAAATTTCCTAGATTTTGTAATTCCTCAGTAGAGTCTTATATTCCCCTTCAGCTACATCCCTGCTGATTGTAAAATTATATTAAATCGTAAATTTCACGATTTTTAGTACCTTTTTCCATTAAGTTCTTCAGTTGCAAAGCAAAGCCCAATGCAAAAAGCATATCCTTATAGAATGAGATTTTAACAAAATGTTCAGATAAAACTGCAAAATATATCTTTTGATTATTTAATGAAAATCTTGATTCGTCACAAAAGTTATACTCCCTGCCATTTAAAAATATTTTACCCAGCCTTATATTTTAAGTATGATATGTATAAAACAATGTAAAAATAAAATATCCGAAATATGAGTATTTTAGGTGTTTGAAATCAAAATTTTGGTAAATTCTAGATTTACTATCTTCCTTCAAATAAATTTGATTATTGCGACATGAGGATATTACTTATTTTGTTTGAGAATAGGCGATTGCAACGCTCAAATACGCCATCTCGGGAGAAGATCGGTTCCATGCCTTTGGCCCTTCTCCCTTCCCTCTCCTCCTCCTTTCAATTGTATAGTAATTACGATATTTTTTCTTTTCTTAATATTTCTCGTTTTTAATTAATAAAAATGTTTTTTTTTTTTTAAATTTCTTTAGTGCTTTCTTTTTGAACTATGTTTAATGTAATTTTCAGTTCCATATAGTTTCCCAGCTTAAAAGATTTTAATCTATTTGAAAATCAAGACGTAGACTAACGTACTTCCTTCTATGACTCCACACGCTAATGGTGAAAGTATACGAAGTGTTGCTATTGGTAGAGAATTCTGCTCTACGCCACCTGTTACCCATTTCGATCGCCAATGATGCTTCCTCTTAAAATAATTATTTTTTTTATAATGTTAATTTTATATTATGTTGGAAGTTTTTGCTTGTGTAATAACGTTTTTTTCTAAGGATAGGATTATCTTTATTTTATTTTAAAATCTTTGGAGTTGCATTGAGTGTTATCTATAGTGTTGATGAAAATGATTTCACTTTTAAGCTTCATTTGTTAATTTATTTTTATTTACAACTTTAG
Organism: Parasteatoda tepidariorum; assembly: GCF_982258835.1. Taxonomy (NCBI): domain Eukaryota; kingdom Metazoa; phylum Arthropoda; class Arachnida; order Araneae; family Theridiidae; genus Parasteatoda; species Parasteatoda tepidariorum. Next base: position 12,695,775 of record NC_141766.1, on the reverse strand, counting down.
ATGTGAACTTTTATAATTTTATATAGTGTTACTATGTGACAAATGACTAACGACTTTTTGTGCTATTCTTGAGTTATTGCTGACTAAAAAGTAAGTACTTATTAAAAGAATTTTTTAATAATAATTGACTTTTTTTTAAAAACTTACTAGGATTTTTTTCTCGAATAGTTAAACTTTGTTGAAAATTTACATGTACTTTTGCAAAATTCTTTGTATTTAACTAAACAAGATATGTGAAGGTACTTTATTTAATAAAATTTAATTTTTCCTCTTAAAGTTTTCTATATGAATTATAAGACTATGAATTTTTGATAAATTATAATAAAGATTATTATAGAGATATTATAATAAAGATTTTTTATTTTCATAAAATGTTTCTTATTATTTAGTCAGTGAATATCAACCATTGTGCTAAATTATGCTTTATGTTATATATATTGAATGTTTTGCACTTCTTTATATCTAAATATTGTAAAAATGTGATATATTTCGATATAATAAAACAGATTTTAAACGGAATTAACTGGTTATTTTTCTTTAACCGCTTCCTTCTCGCTCCCGTGAAAATGACGGGGTGAGTTTTCGCCCGCTATTTCTCGCTCCCGTGATATTGACGGGCTGGAGTGTTCAGTAGTAACGCGCCAATAAGAATAAAACTAATTCATTTCTTTTGCCCGGAAAACATTCTATTTCTCATTTTACACACCTGATGGCAGTACCTGAATATTTTTAAGGTAATTGTAGATAGTTAATTTGAAACTAGTTGCAGCACTAATCAAATACGTAATGCAAATACAAAAGCAAAAAAAAAAAAAAAAAAAGGGCACTTTTATGACCGTTTTCTTGAAAATTAACCGATCGTTAAGGGGTTAAAAATCTTGCATTTATCTTTGAACACAATTATATATTTACTTTATGCTCTAGTTCATTCTAACACGCTCAACAGGCCAAACTGTGCACACCCAAGATCACCTGCTAATTTTCACGCAAGAATATAATCAATAATTGAAAATAACGATATGAAAGAAGCTAAGAAAAAAATTCTTAGATAAAAGAAGAAAAAAAAGATTTTTTTCTCTTATCTAAGAATTTTTTAATCTAAGAAAGTGCGTTTAAGGGTTAAAAATACTTACATCACTGTTTATTATTATATTATAAGGAGTCAAAAATTTCAAAAAGAATTTTTTTAACTATATAGACACAAATCTACAGTTTAAATAAGCCCATTTCACTTACATAAAAAAAATAACTATTTAAGTTTTTATTTCTTTTTAAAATGTATTATTTTACTTGACAATAATTTTTTTTATCTCATATGTCTTAAAATGTTAATAGCAAATACTGAGTGTTTCAAAAATGATTGAAAATATACATTAAAGAAGTGAATGATAAATAGAAGTGTACGGTTTGCAGTGCTCTGCTTGGGAAAGCAAGCTCCAAAATTATTAACAAAGTTCATCAACAGATGACGCTGCGGAATAGAAAACTATAAAATTTGTTCTGCTGCATACTAAACCATTCCATCTTAATTGCTCCACGTTGTTGTTGCTGATAGCGACTTTAAAAAACTTTGTTTTACAGTTTTCGTAGCGAATAATGCTATGTAGTGGTAAACTGTGTTACTACTAATTTTCAAATTTAGAAAGAAAGAATTTTTCGTTTCCTTAGCTTCTCGCAACTACCTACTCATTTCTATTTCCTTCAGCTTTTCATATTGTCGGTCGTTTATGGAAAACTGGATACTATCGCTTCTGTTATCATAGCATTCCTTTAATTGTACTTATAATTTTTGTTACAAACGTATAATGAATAATCAACTCAAAATTCTATAAAAATCACATTTCAAAAATTTCATTAGAAATATGCTCCTAAAGCAAATCTAATTAAATCTTGGGAAAGGATATGCAGGATATTTTCAAATGCCCCAAATCTTTAAGAAGTATGAAAACAACAGTTTACTATTAATTTAAAAATGATACGCTGTTTTAAAATACATATCCAAAGGCCCCTAAATTTGCTTGTGTGTTGGACTTCAAAATATGTAAATCAGTTTAAACTAAATTGCGTACTGATGAATTGAATAAAAATAAGAAAGATCAGTTTTCTGCAAATTTTATAATGACGTTCTCCCCTAAATATGTTTAATTTTTTCTGGAATTAAAAATCCAACTTCATTCATCACTAAGAATTTTTTAATCGCTAAATTTAAGAGTGGAATTAGAGTATGAAATTTAGTGGTCGTCACTGGCTCCAGGACAAATGCAGTTAAATAAATCCTGGATATACTAATTTTTAACTAACGGTCTTTAAATTTAGTATTATAAATTAGCAGTTTTCAAATAATAGGACTATTTTTAAGTATTTTTTTTTTAAATCTTCACGAGGGCAGAGTTAATTTTTCGAATATAAATGGGAAACTGTTACTTTGCCCCCGCAGTGAACTGATTGTAAGAACACAGTTCCCGGTAGAATACCGAAGTCGAGCATCACTAGCTGCGGTCAGTAAGCGGGTGGGTGACCACTTTGATCAGCCTGCGTGGGGACCGAGGGTGCGCGGTATCGGTTCTCGTTAAACTGTTCAACCGTAAAGTGCTCGATTTCGCGCCCAGGTCGTCGGGCTACCAAAGTAGGGGAGCCATCCCCTCTGCAGAGGATCAAAATTGTTATGGCATGTCTTCGGACCATCTTCAGGGATGTTTCCCAGACCGTCGTCAACAGCCCATCGTGCAGCTCTAGTGCGACGTAAATAAAGCGCCTGCCTACTTGTACTTAGCATCAGTTCAATCCTTTGCCCCACCCAGTGGAGGAGTTTTAAATCGTTTATATGTAGCTACTTGAAGTGACATGCACTATTTGCTGTATTGGTAACCATTTCAAATTTTACAGCAATATGCAGGAGAAATTTTTTTGAAAATAATGTATGTTTATTCATGGAAAGTTCATTTTTGTATCTGATATCATAGCGTAAATTATCGTCCGTGCTAATTTGCGTATTTAAGGTGAGGTCAGTACGAGAAAAAAAACGATTATTAGATCCTTCGGCTAACATAACGGATATGGATAATGATCAAGTTTTTTTTTTTTTTTACACTGTACAACATTTTATTTTGTTAAACAATTAAAAACATAACTAATAATAACTAAGAATAATTTTATATGTTTTACCATTAAAATATACATGAATTTAAAAACACTATTTTATTGATACACAACGGGCCCGGGCCCAAAATGACTTTAAAATAATCACAAACTTGAACAGTCAGTCAAGTTTGTTTTAAAAAAAATTTCAATGAATGGAAATCTACAATAAATACTAGAAATTAAATGTAGAGAAAAGAATTGCTCCTTGGACCAAATTTAACTATTTTATTTATGCAGAAAGTAATAATTCAACTAACTCAGAAATTTTGTAAGAAATACATTAAGGGTTTGTCTATTAATCAAATTTTTTTTTTGTGTGCGAATTCTGTCAAATATTTAAGAAAAAATTTTTTAAGTAAGAAAAATCCGACCAAGTTGTGACATGGAGCAGTGTTTAAGACCACCATATGTTGTACTTTGGATGGACAGACATTTTGAATCATTTCTTTTAAACTTATCAGTTGGTTGAATTTGTATATTCATGTAACTAAAACTTGTTTTTCACGTAAGCTGAAATAAATGAATAGATAATAAAGTTGGTACACAATCATAAACGTAATATTGAAGAATATTTTATTGGAATATTTTAAAAATTTATAGCTTTTGCGAGAATATAGTAATTTTTTTTAAACATAATGTGAGGGATATAGCCCGCAAATATATTTGTGAAAACTGGACCTGCTGCAGGCACAATATAGGGACTAGTACTTGTCCAAAGCACAAAACGCATAGACTTTTTTGATTTTGTTAGGCCTAATACTGCCTTATTAGGCCTAATTATTATTCTTAAAAAAATTAGCATTTAATTATAGAAAGAATGATATTTTAGTACTTATTTACCTCCAGTATGTCATTAAATTTAAGAACTGTAAGGTTTCCTTTTCCAATTAAATTGATTGAAAAGAGTATTCTGCAATTAAAAAAAATCAAAAATAGTTATAGTTAACCTGAGACGTTCACTAATCCGCCATATAGTACCCGTTGTTACACAATGCGCAAATTATTTCACTATTCCAACTTACATCATCTTCCCCTATGTAGTGTAGAGTTAAAAATATATTATAGAACTCGAAACGTAATTTGAAAAATAGTTATATTTGAAGATTATTGATATGAAGTTCATTGCTTATTACCTAGACCACCGGTTTTCAAAAGGGGTTCCGTGGATGGGTCCAAGGGGTTCTGAAAATTAAGGTTTCCTTTAACTAGTTATGTTTTGTGAAACCTCTAATTATATTTGTACTCAATCAATAATCCATTAGTTATTTTATTTTTTTGATTGTTTTTATATATGAAATTAATTAAAATGCTAGTGAAGAAAGAAAGAGCATAATTTTTAAAAAAATTTTTTTTTTCTATTAATATATCGAATAAATAATGAAAAAGATAAGCATTTATAAAAACTTGTATTTATATTTTCCTATCGAAACTCTCAACCCGAAATAAAATAACCAAATTCAATAGTAAGGAAATATGTTTCCCTGATAACCACATTCGCAATGCATATTATATATGCAATGCATAGATTAACTCTTTCGTATTTTCAATTGAAAGCAAATTCAAAACTAAATTATATGCCCTGGGAATTCAATTGTCTGTCAAAAGACCCAATTTAAAAAATAGTATTAATAAAACGATAAAAAAAATCATTTTTCATATAATAATATTTATAAATACAGTGCACTCCCGATTATCCGAGCTAATCACCGGAACAGGTTGCACGGACAATCGAAAATCACGGATAATCCGAAAACTCCTTTTATTAAAGAAAAAATCAATATCAGTACAAAAAATATAAAAATTACTCAGACTTGCATGCTGTAAAACATCAAACTAGGAATTTTCCTTTTTAAAAAATGGGTAATGCGTCTTCGCCATTTATCTATACACATATTTTACGAACCGCAGTAATGTCACCGTAATCAATTCTTCCCATATAATCTAATAAAGTTTCCACAGAGCAGCAGTATGAGAAATTGTATTTCCCTCATTTACTACATCTTCTGCATCAGTTACTATCCTCACTATTTGATTTAACAACATAACGATGTCTTCATCTATCAAATACTGGAAACCAATCTTCTAAATTTTCTTCATCAAGAATTTCGAAACCTTAGATTCCTTTTGCTTGTTCGAAAATACTGTCATCATATTTTTCTTGAACATCTGAAGAAGATAGTTTATCAAGCGGTATGATCTCTCTCCAAGATCGTGATAACATAGACGATTTTACCCTTGACCATGCTGCTGATATTCCATATACTGTAATCCAATAACGAATATTGCTTCCAGAAATTTTGTAGTGTTATAACTTCATGAATCAAAGTTTTTTAATTTTGAAAATGTTTCTCTTTATATTTTTTGTGACTCCGAAATGAGCACGGATAATCCGCGCACGGATAATCGAGAGTGTACTGTAATTAGTAGTATTTATTTGGTTAGTAAGTTCACAATTGTTAATAAACTTTATTAATTAAATCGGGGTACCTTCAAAAGAAGGTTGATAACTTAGGATTCCGTAACCTAAAAAAATTGATATTTGCTGTAGCAATCACGAGTTTGAAGATAAGTACTGAAAAAGCAAGGTACTTAACGCATGCCCCAAAAGCAACAAATGAATATGGGAGGGGAAAAAAAACAATCCCGGGAGGTCAAGTGAATAGTTTCCTGCGATATGCTTAAGAAACGAGATATTTATTCTTCCCAAGTTTCGAAATTAAAGTTCGTCAACAGATGGCGATTCTATCGGAGAACACTATTTCAATATTTCAACTAACAATGTTTTCAAATAACCTTCAATTGCAATAATAACGTTGAACAGTTGGGGGACAAATTAACAAACGACTGTGTAAACATTTCAATTGAATTGGTCTTACATGCATCAAAACTATTAATAAAATTAATTCAAAGAAAAAAATATCTTATTCATCGAGATTAGTTTTAAAAGATGAAATATGCAGGTGTGCCGTCTACAAAGCAATTTAGAAAATTTAAATGTGAAGTTCATATTCAAAATAAAAATTTTTTTTCAGTGCGAAAAAAAAAAAATGCAAATTGTAGAAATGCCTCTCTATGCTTGAAATATCTTCAAGACCAATGTGAATACATAACAGTTTTATTGCACTTGAAGAACTTAGGACAAAATAGTGATAAGTTACACTTTTTCCAAAGAGGTTATTTTTGCACCGAACTGTTCCTTATTTGTTAACTTTATCGAAATATGTACTTTATAGAGTTCTTAAATTTCTTACAGATTACAGCCCAACACGAAAATATATGCCGAAATCGTGGCGAATCAAGTCATCAAAATCACTCTTCTGAACAAGTTAAAAATGTGACTAATTATTATTACTGTCCCCAAGCGAAACATTTGTAAATAAACTTCCAACAAATTTCAACGTCTGACTGAGTTCACTATATCCGTTACGCAGGCAATTTAACTAATGGTTCCCAAACTCCTCCCTTTTATTGCACATTGTTCAAATAAATGACTGAAAAATATTATGTAGTAGCAAAAAATGTGTTATTTTCCACTACTCTTTGTCTTGAGTGCCAAAAAAAAAATTTGTAATCTTTAGCTGATGAGCAATCCTCAACATCAGATATGGAAAGACTTCCCGACTCTTAGATAATTTTTCCTGAATTTCTGTTATTCCGCTTTTTAAACCTGTCTAACCTGCCATTCGAGCACATAAAAGTAGTCTCATAAAAACGCTTAGCAAATTCATCGACATTTGTTTAGATACATCGAATGGTGAACCACTTCAGTAATGCTTCTTCAACATCCTTGTGATCTGCTTTTCTCAACTTTTTTCTGCCATCTAAATTTTTTTCATGAGCAGAAATTATTAATTGCATATTTTTCCATATGTAACAAACTGCAGATTTGGATTGTTTATATTCCCTGCAAATATCAGCTTGATTGCATCCATTTTCAATTTTTCTGATTATGCCCATTTTATCATCAATGGAGAACGTTTTACGTTTACTGCTCGCCATAGTTAAATTTGAGACACTTGCTTGCAGGATTTTTTAAACCGAACTGAGAGCAAAAAGGAGTTGAAATGAGGGCCTTATCAACACATATTAGTGTCCAACCCTTTGACCAATAATGAATAATTGCTCATTCCCTCTGACATAAAATGCATATTGATCTGACTGACACCTTACAGGGGCATCGTCTGCCTGGGTTGGAAACATCTGCCTTATTTGTTTAGGGATGGGAAAGTAAGATAAGAGAAGCAAACAAGAAAAAATGCTTATCGCTACATTCCCCCCTGTAGATGGTTTTGAAAATCGGTAAATGTATTTTTTTTAAGTAGAAATATCAAAATTATTACAAAAAAAATCAGTTGAAGACAGAAAAAAATTCATTATATCCAACTTCCTAACTTTTTTGGTTCACTATATCCACAAAAAATAACATTATCCGCTTATAGCAAGGCACGGGTCCGAACATTTCGTTCACTATATCCGGGAGTTCACTATAAACCGTGTACACTATAACGGGCTTTGACTGTATATATATATATATATATATATATATATATATATATATATATATATATATATATATATATATATATATATATATATATAAGTTCAAAATGAAGAATAAAACAAAGAAAAATTATAGACATATGAAAAAAAAGGGGGGGGGGAATAATAAGTAAAAAATAACAAACAACAGTTTATATAATATATTAAAGAAAAAAGAAAAAAAAAGGATGAAATTTTATTTAAAAAACCGGAAAAATAAAACCGGGAAAAAAAAAGATATAATCTTTTCTTCAGCCCACACGATTATATCCGCAAAACAGAGTGCTTTCTGATATTGTATCAATAAAGCCAAACCAAAATATATTAATACAATAGTGTGAGGAGCACTCAAAATTTTTTTTTATAAAATAACAACAAATAAAAAAGATCACAAAAAGTAAAAATAGCATGTAAAAACAGAAAATAAAATAAAATAAAAAACATTTAAAAGGAACTATAAAGCAAGTAGCAAAATCAGATCAACTTACAAGGACAGAAAATTTTTCAAGAATGATTTAAAAATTTTTTCGCAGAAAGATTGCCAGATTACAAAGGATGAAAACAAAAGATGAAAACAAAAGCGCAAATTGAGTGTAACAAGAGGGTTTTAAAGTGTCGTTCTTACTGCACTGCTGAAGTGATTTGTTATTCTGAGCTTTGATTTGTTAGTTACCAAGGATGGGCCCGAAATGGATGTGCGCAAGGTAATACTATACTGGATAATTTTAAAAATTGATTATAAGTAGTTTTAAAAGACAGATGTTTATTTAAGAAAAAATATAAAATAGAAAAGAGAAACATAAATTGCCTGTTTTGCAAATAATTTTAGCCGTGGATTTGCACAATATGGATTAGCACGTAGAAAAATTATTTAAATTATCAAAGAAAAAAAAAATTTCAATAGATAATTTTAACACGGATTTGCCCGAAATGGATTTGCACATGGAAAAATTAACGAAGAAAAAATTTTTAGTAGATAATTTTAGCCACGGATTTGCCCGAAATGGATTTGCACATGGAGAAATTGTATAAATTAATAAAGAAATTTTTAGCAATCAATTTTTTGAATGCTAAAAATTTCTGAAATTCATATGTCTATAATTCAATGAAACTTATTGTTTTTCTTAACTTTCTTCGTGTTTTCTTGTATTTACTTATTTATTATATATATATATATATATATATATATATATATATATATATATATATATATATATATATATATATATATATATATATATATATATATATATATATATATATATATATATATATATATATATATATATATATATATATAGAGAGAGAGAGAGAGAGAGAGAGAGAGAGGAGAGAGAGGATAAAGGCCTCTTGAACTTTATACTTTATAAAGTAGCGGTTTCTAAAAGATGTTTCGCGGTGTAAGGATTTCTTTTTTTTTTTTTTTTTTTAAATCAAGGATTTTGAAATCTGTAAGAACATTTAATCAATAATCCATTATTTGTTTAATATTTTAGTTACATAAGGAATTATCTAAGTAAAATAGTAGTGAAAAAAATAGTATAATTTTAAAAAAAAAAGTGTTTATTCTAATAATAACAATACATTGAATAAATTATGAAAAGGATATAGGATATATGAACATTCATAAAAAAAATTCCATTACTATTTCAAATTGAACTTTTCAATTTAAAAATTTCTTTTTACTAAATTCTACAATTTTGTTAACCATTCTTAATGTTTATAGAAGTTCGTTTGCATTTAATGAAAACTGTTCAGAATGCAAAAAATTTATTCAAAACAATGGTCAAAATACCGCTACAGCCTTGCGAATTCAATCGTCTGCCATAAAATCAATTTTTAAAAATATTATTGATAAAACATTAAAAAAAATTTCATTATTCACATTAAATATTTTCTTTCGTTAATCTTAATATTGGTTCATCTTTGGTTAATATTTTCTTTGGTTATTATGTTTACAATTGTTTTTATTTAGAAAGTAAGGTTCAACCAAAAGAAAGGCGATCATTAACTCTATCATCGCGATGGACTAGATAACTCATCTTCCAGGAATATTTACTGTGCTCTGTTGTTGTATTAGTGAATATGATTATTGAGTGCAATTGTGTATTATTTCTTAGAATAAAATAATTAAGTTTTAAAGGAATTCGCGTTTTATTTCAATTTTAGTGCTGCGGGGGAACTCTTAAGTGCAGATGGTTGGACAAAAGCGTGTCATTGCCGCAATGAGAGTACTAAGGGTTCCATAGTCAATAAACATTGGGAACCGCTGTTTTAAAGAGTTTTGTTTTCCTAATGTGTCTGATTTGTGGGGCCCTCAGTTTAACAGTTGCAATAAGCTGGAGGTGTACTAGTTTTAACCCATTAATGTCCGAACAAAAATTAAATAAAACACATTTATAGAAAAATTGATAGTACGGTGCGCAAAATAAAATAAAAAAAAACCGATCCCCTCGAATAACTATTAATCTAATGATTGGATCTTCACGTTCTGGAATTCAAGCTTAAATGTTCGAAGGGGTGATCTCAAATATTAATTAGTGCAGATGATTTTTTAAGTTACTAAATCAGACACAAAAACGTATTTTTTTATGAATAAACATGCCTCTTTTTTGTTGATTTCTGACCCCCAAAGTATACAGGATATATATCCGCAATCTGGGAAACATGGTCCAAATAGTTTTGTCAGGAGAGCGATTCAAAGTTTGGACCCCTTAATGTTAATTTTACATTTCTCGTATTTCACCATATCTCGCGAATTGAAAAATTTTTGCACAGAATTATAAAATTCATTTACACAAAGATAATTTAATTACATGCACAACATATAACTTTTAATAAACATTTATTATTCTTTATTAATTTATTTAATAATAGTCGAAAAACTTTTGAACTTGTAACCAATTTTTACATAACTTTAAAGAATGCAATTTTAAATGATAAAATATAAAATTTAGACGAAATCGATCGAATAGTTCCTGAGAAATCGAACTTTGAAAAAGTCGTAAATTTGAAATTCGATTGTTAATTCAGAAAATTATTTGGGCGAGAGAAAATATTTTTCGAATAATTTTTTAAACTTCTTTCTTATTAACTAATCTAATAAGTATTTATTTTCGATACTGTACTACACGCGTAAATTCTATAACTGAAAATTTTATCTACGTAAAGATGAAACGAGTTCTCTAATATGATTTAAAAAAAAAAAGCTTATTATCCATAAAATACACGCTCATTTAAAGAAAAGAATGTCATAATTAAAAACCATGGTTGGAGTCAAAATACATCTCAATTTTAAGTCCGATATAAGATGCAGTCCGATTTTGTGCAGGGTAGAATTATTACCCCTACAGCCACCTTAATCTTAGTAACCCTTTGCTAAGGCGTCTACGAAAACAGTCATTAAAGACAGCATAGATTACATCCAAGCCAAAAGCGTTATTATTCACCGTTATTACAAGCGGTAGCAGCCGGCTTGGTCGTGGCAGGGCCCGCACTTCCCCCATTCATCAGGAAAAACGCTGTCAGCGCCAGCTGACGGCCGGTGCTCCCCCACACCGGCGCATACACAGCCCTACCCCGGCACTCGGGAATACCCGACTACCGTATCTTATAAAAGAATGAAATCAAGATTCCTCAAATGTAAATTTTGTAAAATTGCTCTTTTTCAAGAATTTAACAAGCGATATATTCGGCAGCGTTAAATCGAATTGGATTGAATGTATATACGTTGTTTAATGACATCGAAGCCGGATGCGCCTATGCTGCGACAATTCGAAAAGTTTATACGTACTCACCTAATTATTAGTGCTATAAACTATATTTGACGGAAAGTCAAAAAGGATTACAACCAAGAAAAACCAAATAAAACATGAAAATAAAAGTGTCAATATTGTATTGAACCCGCATTTATCTAAACATGATGTAAACGACTTGATGTGAGTTCTGTTGTGAAAGGAATATTATGTATGGCACGGGTTTATTTAAAAGAGGTAGTCAGAACAAGTGTCAGTAAAATGGGAAGTAATATAGGATTCAAATAAAAATTAAATATTATTTAAATATTATTCGAAATTAAATATTTAAATAATATTGAATTTTTATTAAATATTACTTAATAAAAATTAAATATTATTTGATAATAAAAATTGAATATTATTATGAGATACAATATCTAAACATGATGTAAACGACTTGAGGAGAGTTTTATTCTGAAAGGAATATTATGTATGGCACGGGCTTATTTAAAAGAGGTAGTCAGAACAAGTGTCAGTAAAATGGGAAGTAATATAGGATTCAAATAAAAATTAAATATTATTTAAATATTACTCGAAATTAAATATTATTTAAATATTATTCGAAATTAAATATTTAAATAATATTGAATTTTTATTAAATATTACTTAATAAAAATGAAATATTATTTGATAATAAAAATTAAATATTATTATGAGATACAATATCTAAACATGATGTAAACGACTTGAGGAGAGTTTTATTCTGAAAGGAATATTATGTATGGCACGGGTTTATTTAAAAGAGGTAATCAGAACAAGTGTCTGTAAAATGTGAAGTAACATAGGATTCAAATGAAAATTAAATATTATTAGAAATTAAATATTTAAATAATATTTAATTTTCATTAAATATTATTTATTAAAAATTAAATATTATTTAGAAAATTAAAATTTTTAAATTATACAACCGATCTTGAATTCCATCATTTGTAGAACTATCTGCTCAATAAATTGTTTTACCACTTTTACGTTCTAGGGCTCGAGCTTTAACCATTAATTAAATAGCTATGAATATCTGCATGGTATGTTTAAAACCTCATATCTCTATATGTAGTGACCTTTGCATAATGTTTTTTTTTAAATTTTTTATTTTTTATTTTTAATTGTACCAAAACAATTTCATCGTTCCGAAAGCAAATGAAATCTTAATACATAGTTTAGTACTTTACGTGTAAAAATTTTCATACTAGGCTCTCTATCTGAGTACAGTTTTCCTTGGGCGGGTGTTACGAATTATGATATAAAACGTAATAATGTTTGGAATCGATTATTTATATAAAAATATATTATTAGGAAATTAAATTATTTAAATAATTTTACTTAGAAATATGTAGCTAAAACGAATGTAAAATTAATATAAATATATATTTTTAAAAATTTAATTAATTAAACTTAATTGTTATTTTTCAATTAATTTTAATTCTTGAATAAAAAAAGTGATAATTTTAATTTTGAGCATTTTTTGCATATTGCAGAATGCTTTTATAGCGTAATTCTTTATATATGCATGAAAAAAAATCCACTAGACTCAAATTAGATATTTATAAGACAAAGAACTGTTAATAAGGTTAGTTGAATCAAACTTCTACTCTTTTTCATTGTAATGAAACTTTTCGACCAACGAGAGTAAATACTATTGCATTTTAAGGTTTCGTTTCGTAAAAGCATACTAACAGAAAAAAAAGCATAGACTATTGTATTTTAAGTGTAAGGCTAATAAGGTATCAGGAGCCGTGGTGGCTTAAGAGATAAAGCGTTCGCCTTCCAATGAGTTGAACCGAGTTCGAATCCCAGTGATGGCTCGTCGATACCAATTCCGCACCAGGTCGCACCAACCATAGTGTGGATATAAAATATTCTCAGTGGTAGACGAAACATGGATTCGATTCCCCTTGCCGTCAGGCTACCCATGGGAGATTTTCGTGGTTTTTCACACCATGTAACGCAAATGCAGGTTATTTCCATTAAAAAGTCCTCCAAAAAGGCCAAATTTCTCCCAATATTTGATCCAGGAGTTCTCTTGTCTTCTGGATATGGGTTCAAAATCACAAAGCTACAGAGTTGAACATTAGTAGCGCAGTGGCTGGTTTATACTCAGGACCAATTTGCTTGGTCGGTAAAGTGTTAATAAGCAAAGTGTAAATTACAGGAAATTAGTCAATGACAAATTAAAAAATTGATCTGCCTATTCTCCAGGGAAACTAAATTTAACAGCATTTAAAACGAACTATAATATTTTTAAATCTAATCGAGCTCTTTTCTCCAAATTGAAAAATGCATCTTTAGATTGGTGGTAGCTCAAATTTTGCATTTTGCCATTTAAAATTGCCTTCTTGAATTTCCTGCCTTCTTCAATTAAAATTGCCTTCAAATTTTTTCGACTATTATTAAATGAAATAATAAAATAATAAATATTTGCTAAAAATTATATTTTGCAATTTATCCTTGGATAAACGAATTTCATTATTGTGTGCAAAGCTCTCGAGATATGATGAAATACGTGAAAAGTAAAATTGACACATCCATATTTTCAACCACTCTCCGGACCAAACTATTGGGACCGCATTTCCCAGATTGCGGGTAATCCTATATTTTGGGGGTCAGAAATCTGAATACTCCGAAGAAAAGGTATCTTTATTAAGAGAAAGTACGCTTTTGTGTCTGATTTCATAACTTAAAATATCGTCAGCACTAACTAATTAGCATATTTGAGGTCACCCCAATAAACCATTAAGATTAAGTCCTAGGACGTGAAGATCCGATCTTTAGACAAAAGTTATTTAAGATAGTCCAGTTATTTATTTACTTTTTTTACGCACTGTACAGCGTATTTTTCAAAGCATTTTTTTTCGGAGAGTGTACGCCTGAGCTAGTAATACCTAAGCTACTAGGAAAAACTATATTTTCCTTTTCATTATCAATACGAATAGCCACAGGAGTTGTTGGAGTTTCTTTATGTGTTAATTTTTGAATGAATGGTATGTTTAATAAAAAAATATTATGCTTCTTTCCTTTCTCCCCCCCCCCAAAAAAAATCATATATTAATATAAAAGAACTATATGCAATGAAATAGATTAAAAAGATTATATTTTTCTTGTTTATTAACCATCAAGTATATCATTTTAAGATATTGTTCAGGTGGTTGTTCAAATATAACGTAAGCATATTTTTCGCAATTTTGCTGTCTCCTTCTCCTTTTGCCTGCAAAAATAAACAAATCACAACCCCCCCTGCTTAAAGGAGAAAGTCACCCCCCCTAATTTTTGCTTTTATTTTTACTGTAGCAGTCTAATCTTAGGATTAAATTCAAATAAAAGATGTCATTTTGCATGAAACAAAATTTACTTTTTAGTTCCTTTTGTGAAATTTTGAATAGTATATTCTTTACGAATCTTTTATGCTTCCTTGTCGTGCTCAAAAATCATGACCACTAAAATTCTTTGAAGAAATTTTTCCAATTTTTTAGGGCGCCAAATTCATCCTTTAATCTAATTTTGAATTTCTTCCACGTATTTTTAGTTGCATTTTTTATTTTACTTTTTAATAAAATTTTGAAAATCAAGGGGATTTTATTGTCTAACGTAGCATTGCTCCTACCCCCTTGTCAGCAAGAAAAAGCAAGTCAAAACTCTTTCCCTCATTAGGGGCTCAGCAATATTTGAGCAACATCCAGGAAGACAATTTTTTTTCTCCAAAATTCCAGAGGGGCTTAACCCCTTAATTACTATATTTGATTACACTAGAATAAAAATTATTGTAGTTACTGAATTCGCAGTACCAAAAAGAAGCTTTTAGTCAAAGCCCTTACATGTGTTTATTTTTACAAATTTTTTAATAACTCTTTTAAGTGTTTCACAAAACATATAAAAAAAATATAAATATGGTATGTAAATGACGAAAATATAAATATTGAATTCATTTATGACCTTGTAAGAGATTTTAGTCAACTATGCAATCTATTACTGTTCTGATAAAAAAAAATTCAGTAAAGAGCAAATTACAGGTGTGAAGTCCTATCAAGCTAACGATGAATGATAAGTTTATTGTTTTAGAACTTCTCTTCTTATTTAACGGAAGCTCTTCGTGAAGGCAAATTAGTCAAGTTATTTGACGTCCCGCAGTGAATTGATCGTTAAGACGCGTTTCACAGCAGAGCACCGAAGTTATAAACATCACTGGCTGCGGAAGCGGGTAGGTGACCACTTTAATCAGCCTGCGTTGGGATGCACGGTATGGTCCTTGTTAAACTGTTCTACCATAAAGGGCTCGACTTCGCGTGTAGGTCGTCAAACTATCAAGAGGGGGAGTCATCCCCTCCGCAGAGGGGCTGGCTCCCCTGCTTACCAGATATTTGACACAAAAGAGTCTTTATTTTCTGAATCGAATTTAAAATTACAAAGATACTGTAATGAATATTTTAATTTCATAAATGCCTTACATGAATTGGTAGTTTGGTAGTGTTCTAAGATGATAAAAAAACGAAATAATTTTTTTTAAAAAATATTCTCAATTAATTAACCGTTTCAAAATATCAAACTAAATAAAAATAATTGTACATATTTATTTGTCAATTCAAAAGCCCCCAAATATCGCTATCTGGGAGACATTCAAAATATTTATATCATTCGGTTTTTTATTTCCCTCTAACATTTTTTATCCCATCTGCGAAGATTTATCAACCTTCGAAATGCGCGCGGATCACAATATTCTCACAAATAAATATCTCCGCCGAAAGAATGGCCTCCTTTTTTGCCTCTGATTTGCGAGTAGTTTATCTCGTATGATTTATTCATACATTCAACCCGCGCGCATTCTTCCTTCCTATCCCCATCACTTCTGCGCGCGCTCTCCGCATCCCAAAAGCATCCCAAAGAAGCTGAAGATGTAGAGCATCCCATTCGCCCCGCTTTCAACCAATCAGCGCTCCTGTTCTCACGCACTCATGTTCAGTAACTTAAGAAGCGAACTAAAACCACGAGTTATCGGTTTCTTTGTGCGCGTATTACGAAATCTATGCAAGCTTTTATTTATTCATTTCAAATTTGACGGCTTTAAATACTTCTTATTTGGGAGGATCGAGTTGTTGAGTTAGAAGTGTTTTGGTCGATGCCGGAGATGCATAGCACACCCTACGTCCGAGGTGGCGTGCCCTCGCCAGCGGTCAGTCCGACGACCACTTGCGGTAGAGGAAGTAAAGACTTTTACGTTGATAATTTGTTGAGGACTCGGACCCTGGCCCGACCGGTACCTTTGTCACCTGCTTTTTTAAATAATGGAGAAATAGAAACCACTAAAAGAACCGATTTGAAATTTGGTGTGAATGCTATTTTAGCGTTGGACTCAAGAGATAAAATGACACCTACGAGGGAATTAAATAATTCAAGTAAGTCTTTGATTCTTTTTTGTACTAGAAAGGAAATTAGTTTTAAATATTTTACAGAACTTTATTTGCAATTTTTGTGGTGATAAATGTTTAAATATGTGTATCGTAATTGTTGAGTATTTTATTTATTTTAAAGAGTTTTTAGAGAATCACAAACATTTGACATATACGAGGGAATTTAATAATTCAAGTAAGTCTTTAATTCTGATTTGTTACGAAAAGGAAATTAATTTAAAGTATTTTACAAAACTTTATTTACAATTGTTGGAGATAAACATTTAAAAGATGTGTATTGAAATTGTTGAGTATTATAGTTACTCTAAAGAGTTTTTAGAGAATCACAAACATTTGACATATTGGAGGGAATTTAATAATTCAAGTTAAGTCTTTAATTCTGTTTTGTACCAGTTAACAAATACATTTTAAACGTTAAATTAGTTAATAGAATTTTACAAAATTTCATTTACAATTTTTGGTGTTGGACATTTCAGAGACATGAATTGCAAACGCTGAGTATCCTATTTACTCTAAAGAGCTCTCAGAGAAGCATAAACAAATGACATATGCGAGGGAATTAAATAATTCAAGTAGACCTTTGATTCTTTTTAGTGCAATTTAAACAAATACATTTTAAATGTTTAAAACTTAGTTTAAAGTATTTCATTAAACTTCATCTAAAAGTTTTGGTGTTGAACACTTAAAACACGTGTATTGGAAACCCTGTGTATCATATTTACTCTAAAGAGCTCTTAGAGAATCATAAACAAATGAAATATGCGAGGGAGTTAAATAATTCAAGTAAATCTTTCATTCTATTTTGTGCAGTTAAACAAATGCATTCTGTTTTGTACCAGCCAGAAAATACAATTTAAATGTTTAAAAATTAGTTTAAAGTATTTTATCAAACTTCATTTAAAATTTTTGGTGGTGAATATTTAAGAGACGTGTATTGGAAGCGCTGAGTATTATATTTTCTTTTAAAAGTTTTTAGAGAATCACAAGCAAATGAAACCTACTAGGGAATTAAGTAATTCAAGTAAGTCTTTGATTCTTTTTGTACAGGATATCATATAAATTTTGAATGCTTGACAGTTAGTTAATATGTTACGATACTTTATTTACAATTGTTTTATGATGAACATTGAAGAGAATGATTTTAAAGAACATAAAAGAATTTAGTGTCAAATTAGCTCATCTCATATGAATAATGTTTTTCTGGCTACGTTTTAGTCCTTGGGACATAGTGGATAAATCAGTCTGGCCCTTAAGTAAAAAAATTTGGCTACCCCTGGTTAAATTAAATTGATGCTATTTTTTGAGTTGCTAGATGATATTAAAGGTTTGTGAGAATGTAATAATAAGACACTTTTCTCAAACATTTTTAGTAATATACGTCACAGTTTTTCTGCAGGCAGTGAGATGTTTCTGTGTCATATGTTACGCAGAAAATTCCGAAAACGTAACGTATCTACATAGAAACAATATTATGGAACAATTTGAAGTAAAATTGTCTTCATTTGAAAGAATGTGGCTCATTAATATAATTTTGTAAGCCATTCGCACTTTGGTTTTTGGATATTGGATATACACTTAACTTTTTATTTTGGATATAACTGGAAAAAAAAACTTGTTTAAGAAAATCGACACAGCTTGAAACACACATTTGCAAAATGTACTGAGACTAAGTGTGCGTCAATTAGACTAGACATAGGACAAAATTAGTCTGTTGAATGCTAAAAAGCAAACTAAACTTTTGCTAACATATACGTTATTCTCGAGAAGGCTCTTGCCGAATATATTCAAAAATTCGTTAATTCTTTAAGTATTTATAATTATTATTTACTAGTTAACTATTTTAAAATATAATAATCCTAATCATTTAATTTCAGGAATAAATACTGTGCTTATTTTTTTCAAAAAGCTATGCCCAGTTTCTTTAACGAGCTTGATCTATACCAATTTTTTTTCAAGCATTCCATAATTATGTCCATTTTCTTAAACTCACAATTTGAACGCTCAAGGTAAAAACTTCTAATCCCTCCGGTTAATTCTTCAAACATTTATTGATTATTAATTACTACTTAATTATTTTAAAATACTATAATCCTAATCGTTTAATTTTAGGAAAAATGCCATGGCTTTTTTTTTTAAACGCTATGCTTATTTTCTTTAACAAGCTTGAACTATACCCATTTCTCCTTTCAAACATTCCATGCTATGTCCATTTAACTTAAATTCTCAACTTGAATGCGCAAGTTATGACTCCCAATCCCTCGAAGGAGAAAAAAGAAAGAAGTATTGAGTTGTTCGAAAACTAATGTTTTTATTTATTGAAAATTAAAGATGGTTTTCTTACAACGAAAAAATATTTTATTGAATTACATATTATCCAATTTGGTCTAATACTATTTGCCATCTTTCTGGCAGTAGCAGGACTCCATGTTCATAAAATTTTTGCTCTTAGCTGGAAAAAAAATGAACCAAGTGATTTTTGACTTCCTCATTTGGGATAAAAGTTTTACCGTCTAAAAAGTTTTGCAGAAATTTTGTTACAGTTAAAAATGCACTATCCATATTTGAAAGGGCAATTACCAAAATCTACCGAATAGAATCAATCGAGCATATAGACAAGTAAGCCTTCTTTTATCAGCTTTCAGAATTTATAATGATCGACTTGAATGTGAAGTGGGCTGAGAAAAAAATATAAAGTGTTCGGTTGGAAAAAAACGAAATTACTTTCCGAATAACCCAACAATGTATATTTTTAAAAGTAAGTTTGATTTTGTGCCTGAATCATTTAAGTTAATTGATTAGCTTTCAAACGATACCGTATAAAAAATGATACTCAAATATAACGAAACTTTCTTCGTGTTTGACGAAACGGTTTCCTGGTCCTCCGAGCAGAAATTCCGTCAAAGGGATAAAATAACTATCGTCACTTCTTCGAGGAAATGAATTTCATTAAAATTTAAAAAAATATTTCGTAATTCTATTTTTTTTCGAAAAAAAAAACTCGTGAAAAAAAAACAGAAAACAAATTTATAATACATAATGGAGCAACAACAGAAAAAATTCTAAAGAATGCATAAATTTTTAAGTTTCCTTAATGTGTCCTGAACCCCTTAATGGGTTTATCTACCCTTTATATTGATATATATGATCATCATTCAAAACTTAAGATTTATGTACTTTTAGGTACAAAAGTATTTTTAGGTCCTAAAAGTATTTTTGCGCGTGCTATAGCAACATTTATTTGAAAATTAATTGCTGAAAATCAGTCTGAAAAAAATAGCTAATCTGAGTAATTTTAAAAAAAAAATTGAAAATTAATAAAGGATTTTTTCCCCACCTAAACAATGGCAAGCGTATTTAAGAAGCAAACTTTTGTAAAACTGAGCCATTTAAAAAAAAAAACATTCATATTAGTGGCCTCTATACTTCTTCATATTTATTCCTTTTAATTATTTTTTTTAATCTTTTTGTTTAAAATTAGTCTCACTCATAACTTTTGTGGTCTTTATTTTCAAATTTTTTTACATCAAACATAGTATATAACACCATTTTATTTAATATCTTGAGTACGTAAGAGCTTTTAAATTGGTCGCATCATAGTCGCTTACGCCTCTTGGTCCATTAAACTTAACATTCAGCCAACAATCAATTTTTAATTTTTGCCAGACTTAAATGAAAATCGAGTAGCATTTTTATCCATAATTTAATTTTTAATTTATGTGAGAGTGATGTATTATTTTATTTTAAATAAATCCATCGAGATAAATGTTTTTGGAAAGAGAAATTATTTTTAAAAATTTTATATATTGAGGTTTGAAACCAAGAAACAAACAAAACAGCAAAAAATATTTCTCTTGTTTGAACTGAAACTTTTTCAAATTAAAATAATTGGATTTAAAATAAAATGAAATAATTAAATATATCCATAAAAAATAGCTAAATATAAACATACAAAAGTAATAAACCATAAAAATAACAAATATAAAAATAGAATTATTAAATATAATTAAAAAATAATTAAGTATAAATAAAATAATATCCTTTCATAATTAATTATAACTTTAAATTAGTAAATATTTAGTTAAAAGTCGTTTTTCCCATTAAAATATGTATTTCCATGACATGAAAACAAAAAAACACGTTATAATGAAAAAATGAAACATTCTGAATGGCTATTAATATGACATCTGTGAATTGAGACGTGTGTATTGTTAGTGATGTAGGATATTTTATTATCGAATATTTTGTACTCAAACATTCGATCTTTTAACTAATAAATTGTCTTTGATACATTTGTTAATTCAAATAAGTACACTCAAGTATTTGCTCTGAAAAGAGAACGCAGAATGGAAAAGGATCATATTGTCTTCAAAATCTATTCATCAAGGCGAAGCCATCAAAACGCTTTTGTACTGATCGGCCATTAGACATCATTTGCACGGATTCTTCATTGAAAACTTTACTTTATTTCAAGGTCTTGTTTTAAATGTAAATTAAACAAATATGGTACATGATTTAAAAAGCATTATTACCTTCAAATTTTAAAGCAATGAAATATAAGCGAGCCATATAAAGAGTTTTAAAAGCTATTGGACACCTTATTAATTTATAACTTGATTGTTTAAGTATTTATGCGCAATAATTTATTTCAGTCAGACATTTCAAAGGTAACTAATAAATAATCTCAACTGTGTTGATACAATAAAAAAAAATTATAATTTATTACAGAAAATATTTATTTGATTTAGCAGACCGAAATCTTGTAATGTATGGCCTTGTTTTTATTTAAATAAAATCGTTTCTAAATATACAAGGTGTTCCGCAAAAACTACTCTAAATATGTATTTTTAAAATCATTATTAAAAATAAAAAAAAAGTCACGCATTGGGGGTGGGAATTAATATTTAAGCGAGGAAAAAAACAAGAACGTTATAAACCAAAACCTGATAAAACTGACAAAAACCTGCTAAATTACAGTTGAGGAAGGGTCATGTAATAAAAATCAAATCATGTTTAATTGAAGGTTGAAACTTGTAGGTGTTTCTGATAATTGTTTTTCAATTCCTCTCTGTTTCTTCCTTCAATGAAACTAGTTTTGTTGTTTATTACATCCACTTTCCTGCATTGAGATTTGTCAGATATTGATAGCGTTTTCGGTTAAATATTAATTTGCAATCCCCATATGCATAACTTTTGTTTTTTTGATGGGGGTTTTAAAAATACTTATTAAGAACAGTTTTTAAAGAACGCCTTGTATATATATTTGTAATATATGTCAAAATTGGAATGAAAAAAAATTGTGAAATGAAATGAATTAAAAATTTATATTAAAAATGAATTGCTATGTAAGCGATGAAAGAAGAAAAACGGTATCAAACATGACAAACAACATTAAGGATATTAAAAACTTCAAAACTTGTTTGATTACCTGAGAAAATTGAGAGGAGTTTTTTCTGGCTATCAAACCCCTTATGGTATTTTCAATCCTTTCTTCCTTAATAGTTGTTCGTTAGTCTTTGATAAAGTTTCCATTTTTAATAATTTCCGTTAATTTAAGTCTTCATTTTTAAAACATAATTTTGTTTTGAAAATTTGCATACTTAATTTTTTAAAAGGATTTTAAAAATGCGTATTAAGGGTAAGGATTGCGGAACACCTTGATAAAAATAAGACAGTATTTTAAGGTTTAATAAATAAAAAACTAAACATGCTTTTCAAGTAATAAAACCAAATAATACAAGATTTTAGTTTACTATATAAAATAAAAATAGCACTAAAATTGGCTCAAAACCTTACGATATATATTGTGAAAGATGTATATTGCTCACGTGATACACATGTTGCTAAATAACAAATAAATGAGCTAATCCAAGAATGCAAATACGGAATTTGTCCACATGAGTATATGTTTCACAACACTTTACTTCGAGTTTTAATTTAGATGTGCATTTCGAAATCATTGTTTAGGTTTGAATGACGCTTATTTGCTAAGAATGAGAAAAATATATTAAATAATATTCATTAATGAAAACTTTGTCTATTGAATACTGCCGTACAATTGAAAAATCAACGTAAGCTACAAGAAATTCAAAACTGTGATTTTTATATATTTGCAATCTTTGTATTTTATATATTTATTACAAAATTGTTTTTCAAAAATAAATTTGTTTTACCAGCTTTTTGAAATTCTATTTTAGTATTCATAGCAATAGCAAGAGAAGTAAAATTTTTGTCAAACCACTTTTCTCGGAATCAATGCATCAATCGTGAAGCACTTACAAATTTTCTGATTAAACTGCTAATTTAGGGTCCGTCTGAGATATTTAGCCTTATAACAAAATAATATTTACAAAATTATGCACATATTAACAAATTTGCAACAATATTTATTAAATGAATTGTTTCTAATAAATCTCTCATTAAATTAATCTATACTATTCAGATTCAGAGAGCTCTATAAGAGCTTTTTCCTAAAAAATTTTTCAAATAATTGTTTTTAATAAGTTATGATCTATAGATTTTTTTTCCAAAAAGAAAAAAAAAACACTTGGAGATACCGAACAAATATTTAAAAAAATTCTAAAGTTCTTAAAAAAGCTCTTAAGCTAATAAAAAATAGTAAAAAAATCTTTTATCGAATGTTAATTTTCGAAAAATGTTTGTTGAAATTAATACTTTTTAACATTATAGGTATTGAGATACTGCAGTATGACTTTTTTAAATTAAACAAAACTAGTCACTTTTTTCGAGTAAAATAAGCATGACAAAATATCAGATTAAGTAAGCAAACGTAATTATAAATTTTTGTTGTCATAATAGCATTTTTACAAAGAATCATAATTTAACTATGCAATAGTATATATATTTTCAAATAGAGGTTTTTCTTTTAATTGACTTCTATAGATTCTTAGTTTTATTATGTATTTTTTACAACTGTCGCACTTTTTTAGATTTTTTATCTACGATTATAAAGTACGCTTACACAATGCGTTTCATTATATAATATTTTTAAATATTTTTTTAACTTTCCTATATATAATTTTAGGCCTTAGTATTCATTTTCATTCAAATTGTATATGAAAGCTCGATTAGGTGTTAACTGAAAAAAAAAGTGTTCCTCACAGCTATTAGGGCTTTTCAACGTCAAATTTGGAAAGATATTACACCAAAATTTTTACTGTCTATTCATTATTAAAAAACACAATTCAATATTAAACTCAGGGTTTATAATCCCGTTAGTTTATCTTGAGCAAATTAATAATGCTAAAATGTGCATTTGGAAAAAATAATTTAATAGAAACTTGTTGAGTTATGTGTAACACCAAGCTTTAAAACGTTGTTTTTGGAAGAAAAAAAACGAGTTCTAAGAACACACAGAGAACAAAAACTTTTGCAGTGCATATTTGTTATTAAATGAAATCATAATGCAATATTTAACCCAGAGATTATAATCCCGTGGGTTTATCTGGAACAAATGTAATAAGATTAAAATGTATTTTGAAAATGTAATTTAATAGAAATTTGTTGAGTTATGTATTACGCCAAGTTTTAAAATGTTGTTCTTATAAAAAACACTTTCAATGAACACTCAGGGAAGAAAAGTTTTTACTGTGTTTTTGTTTTTAAATAAAACCATAACTCAATATCAAACTCAGAATTTATAATCCCGTGGGTTAATCTAGAGCGAACGGTTTATCTAATTTGTTGAGTTTGGTGTTACGCCAAACTTTAAAATATTGATTTAAGAAAAAACTGGTTCAGAGAACACTTTTAATATTTGAACTTTTGAACGTCAAATAAATAAAGAAATATCCTATTATTAAGTATTAAAAAAACAAAAACAATTACGCTTTCTTTCCCCTTCAATTTTGCATTAAAGTCCAAACCATAACAAGAATAGTTTTTGTTCTACTATTGTATAATATTTTATTGAGGAGGATTTTTCTAATGTTCTTGCTGACCATGCCGTAATCGCACAGAAAACTATTAAAGTGAATATTTTCCTCTAAATATCGATATATTTATCGATATTGAAAAATATCCATGCACCCTTTTAAGTCAACATTACCAACGATCATTTCATGGCGTATTAAATTCAAATTCTACTCTAGTCCGATAGCCATTTCCGAGATCTGATTCGATAGTCTGATTTGTTTTTATGCATATTTATTATCATAGCAAGAATACATTTCTATTTATTCGAATCGTTTGAATTTCGATTTTTAAATTATTTGTTAGAAAAATAGAACACTACTTTAAAAAGAAGTAAGTATCCACAGAAAAATACTCCGCTGATGCAGTATACTTTTATTGCACTCTAGTTAAAAACTAAAAAGCCAAAATGGTAAGTGTACGTGCTACATATTGAGCGATAAGAAGTAATAATTAGTCCAGTTTTTAGTTTTTTATTTCTTCAATTTTTTTTTTAAACCGTTACACCAAATATAAAAATTTCTATGGCTTTGAACCATTTGAAAATCGAGATAAAATCATTTTAAATTTAATGCTGAATTTATACAATTGTTTTAATATATTTGGATGCTGAGCTATGCATGCGTGAATGATATTTTCACATTCAAATAGTCGAGAGTCAATTGAAGATTGCAAGACACTGGAAATTCTTAATTTGTTAAAGGAATGGAAGAATTATAGTAGTGTCAACGTTATGTGGTGCTAATGGTGTATTGTGGTGCCAGCTCAGTCGGTCATGAGATTGACCGATTAGCTCTCCCATCTATAGTATGCACCCAACTACACGGAACTAAATAGCTTCATGCGGTGGGCCTAGTTGGCGTTGATAGAATTCTATCTGTTAAACAGCATTGGGCAAAATCAATGAATAACCGTTTTTTCTCACACTTAACATCTTTTTCGAGATTTTTGACTGTTTTGGTTGAATATGGTAAAATAGCAATGAAATAAATTGCTATTTAACCATTTTTACCGAGAAATTTCTAACAGGGCGAAATAAAGTGTGCGCTTTTAGTGAAAGTATGTTTTTAAGTCTAATTTCGTAAATTAATTTAACTTCTGCCCTAACTGATTAAGGTTTTCCCCTGAAATCAATAAGATTACATGTTATTCGCAAGAATTCGATCATAAGAATAATAAATTCAGGATGTTCCGTTTTTTATTTCTTGCTCGTGTTTTTCAATTGTGCGCTCTGTATTATTAATTTTAGTTTACTCTTGAACGTATCGTACTAGGGTAAACCAACCAGTGAAGGAACATTTCATATATATTGATTAAAAATAAGAATTTGAGGGTTTTTCTTTAGATTGATTGGTAACAATAGCTTACTACCAAACAATGGGAAGTCATCTTGCAATGTTTCAGATTACCTGGTCAAATAGACTTCTCTGGAAAATTTTTTGAATTTGTTATTGTCTCAGCAACACCCTGTTTCTTTGGAAAAATTATAAGGTGAGTGTTTGTATTTATATGTTCGAAGTGGAATTAATTGCATGTAATAGTTTTATTTTTCTCACTGTGAAAATAAGAATTCAAAATATAGTTATTGAAGTTACGTTTTATTTTTTTTAAAAACATCATAGCATAATAAAGTACTGAATAAGGGGGTGTTTAGTCACTGGATCACCAAACGATGAAAAACCAGTGAAAGAACAAGTGTTCCTTTACTGCTTTTTTTTCTAAGTTAAGGAAGAAAAACAAGATAAACTTTAATTTTCTTATATCTTTAGTGATGTTTCGCATCAAAAGTATGTTGAAAATAAGAAAAACAACTTCTAACCAGTGAGGGAACAGGCATGTTCCTTTACTGGGCGTAGATTTCCCAGTGAATGAACAGTATGTGTCAACATGTTGACACTTTAATTTTCAATTCATGATTACAAAAAAAAGTCAACATTTTCCAAGTATTTATATGTTATAATTTCAAGAATAGGCTTGTTTTTAAATACTTGCATGTCTTATAAATTCATAAAGAGCATTAAAAATAACCAAAATTAAGTGTTCCTTTACTGGGTGTTTATTCACTGGTAAGAGCTGTTCCTTCACTTGGTCTTCTTACTACTTGTTATTTGAACCTCCAAAGCTTTAAAACAATATTATGTAAGTTCTCTAAAATTTTTTTACATAATTTGCAATTAGAAACCAATATGTTGACACTGTCACTTAACTAAAATTTCGAATTTTGAAATTAATATGATTTTTTAAAAGGCAAGCGAAGCTTAAGTGTTCCTTCACTGGTTAGTTTTCCCTATATCGCGTTGAAAATTCTAAGTTCAGTTTAGTATACAGTAAAATTATTGATCTAACATTATGGTATATACAATGGGAAGAAATATGGTCAGAATATGGTAACATTTACAGTGTTTCTCGCTCTATGGGAACACCAAAATTCTTGGCAATTTTTACCAAAGCGCTCTGGTAATGATTTTGGTAAAATTAACAGTAAAACTTGTTTTTATAATATATGATAAAATTTGGTAAATGTGGTAAATTTATCATGATACTTTAGAGCAATGGCATAAAAACTATTATTTTGGTTTCATTTACTTTTCAGGTTTGTATTTTTACCCACATGTTTGGTAATAAGAATCATAATTTTAAGAATTAAGATGTGCAGTAAACAGTTAAATTGATAAATGAATGATTTAAATACACCTACACATTGATTTCATCAACCAGAATTATGTTTTTTTTTTTTTTTTTTTTTTTTTAAAAGCAAAAATGTCATTACTAGACAGTACGGTAATTTCACCAGAATTTTTTTTCTTCCAAGTATTGGCACAGTATCATACTGAAAATTAGCAGCTTAATATATTTAAAATTTCTTACAATTATAAGGAAAATTTTTCGTGTATCACAGTGAAAACTAGTGGGAGACCAAATTGAAATTTATAAGCAGGAAAAAAATATAAAATGGTAAATAATATAAGCGAATTTCATTTCATGATCTATCTATTATGACATCATTCTTGTTAAATTCCTATAATCACAAACATCCAAAGGAAAATCAACTGTAATAATCAGCGTTTAAAACTTATAACGTGCTTGTAAAATCAAAAAATTTAATTTATCTGCTATCAAATAAATTACACAAAGTCATATATCTCTTATAAGTATTTGTAGACATTTTTTTCTTTATAGATTAGTTATTATGTTCTCTATTGGCTTAATCACGTAAAAACTCACCTTCTTTAAAATCATTTTCTCTTTTTAGCCACAGTCAATATTAAAGAATTTTAACTCAAGAATTGGCTATTTTTACTTCATTCTTATCAAATTCCGATAATCACAAACACTCAGAGAAAAATAAACTGTAATAAAAAGATAAAAGAAACTTATAATTATAAGCGATTATGAAATTAATTAATTAAATTTATGTATTATTGAATAAATTAAACAAAGCCATATATCCCTTATAAGTATTTATAAGACATGACTTTTACATATACTTACATTAGTTATTATGTTCTCAATCGGCTTAATTACGTAAGGACTTACCTTTCTTAAAATTACTTCCCCTTTTTACCCTCAGTCGATATTTCTTAGTATGAGCATCGTATAAATACTCGTTGACGAATCTTGAAGCGTATAATGTGCCGTAATTATCTGAAATGTAATGGACCGTAATCTAATGGCCCAGAATAGCTAAATATCTTGTTGAATTTTTACGATGCTGAGTTGGTATTAAATTTAACACTTTCCTAAAAGGTTTTCTTATGCTTGGCAAAACTTTTTCAAGCATAAGCAAAATACAGAATTTCACATCAAAGTATTTATCAGATTAAGGATCATTTTTAAAATGTAACATTTTATTCCACGCAACAATCAGAGCTTTACAAAAATACAACCACAAAAGTATCTAGTAGTTTTTTTTAGATAAGTTTAAATTTCATTTTTTTTTATATATAGGTATTTAATTTGTTTATGTTATTTTGCATTATTTGAAAATAAGTTTTGTAAAATATTGAGAGAAATTGAACTCAAAATAACGCATGAGATAACAATAAAGTAAAATATAGTTTCAAATATCATTTTTTAAAAATTCATTACAAATACTTCTAGAACGATGTGATAAACAGATACCGATTTAAACTTCAGTAAGACGAAAATGTTTTTATGTATTATGTAAAATACATTTAAGGAATATTTTTGATTCATAATCTTTAGTTCACAGTTGGAAAAAATTTTTGCTTTAATTTTATACAGAATATTTTTTTTTAACAAAAGGATTGATGTTTCCAGTATCTTACTATGTATCTGAGTATGAGGTTTAATTAGTACCCTCATTTGCATACCAATACATTTTGCAATGTATCTAAATATTTTGTTTTAAATGGATTACGTAGATATAAAAAAATATTGTCTTTTTCTCTTAGGCTTTGAACCTTTGAAGGTGTTTAAAAAAACTTTTAGGAAAAAATTTGAGATAAATCACTCAGCTTTTGTCAGACAAGTAAATACAACTTATTTAGAGGAATAATGTTTTAGAACTCTACTTTAAGAACATATAATAAAAAAAAAAGTTTTATTTTAACTAATTGAAAAACCTTCTTCATTTTAGAGCAACTCAAAAAAGTAATTTGTTAAGTAAATTTTATAAGAAATTATATTTGCTTATAAAACAAAATTTGCTCACAGCCAGTTCTAAGTTAAACTTTATTCTTTTAATATGAGTTAAAAGTTTGTAAACCAACTCGTAAAAGCAACAGTAATCGTTTGCTGAAAAAAAAAATTTTTTTTCTTCCTCTTTTTAAAACATAAGTAGTTTTGTTAATTTAGAATAAAATATAACGTATAATGACAACTTTTGCGGTATTTTATTAAAGTAGAATATTTTTTATTGAAGCTACAAAAACGAAAAATATTCCTAAACTGTTAGAATTTTTATTCTGAAATTATGGTAAAATAATCGGGCGCAGTTTGCTCATCCGATTAACTGTATAGTGTGTGGTAAAGAAAATGTTGTATTTTTTCGGTTTTGAAACCGTTTACATAAAGCATGGTTATAAAACCATGACTATACGTTTTTTTAGCCATTTCCAACTAGCATGGTTTCAAAATCATGGAAATGAAATTAAACTGGGCATTGGAGCTAGGATTTCCGTTAGGTAATTGGTATTGCTGAGTTCAGGACACTGGAAACTCTTCATGTGTTGAAGGGAATGAAGGATATATCGTAGCGTCATCGCTGGGATTCCAACCCCAGTTCTATCAGTCAGGAGGAGACTGCCTGATTATCTTTCTCAGCTGTAATATGTACGCAATTGCAAGGAACGAAGTGGGCTTAGTTGGTGCTATAAAATCCTGATTGTTTAATCGTATTAGGTGAAATCAGTTAATAAACGGTTTTTTACACAGTTAACAGTTTGATTATCATCTTATTTATGGCTATTTGACTGGTTTGTTTGAATCTGGTAAAATGACAATTAAATAAATTGTTTTTTAACCATTTCTTCCGAGAAGTTTCAAATATTGTAAGTTAAAATTTCCATCATGACCTAACATTGCTCTTCACTTTCAACTAGAGGAAATAATCTCGTATTAGGGTAAAATTCGCTACTTTAAACAAATATAATTCGAAATAGACAAAAAAAAAAAAAAAAAAAAAAAAAAAACACATTTTACTTATTTCCTTGCCTTAAAATTTATTCGTATGCATAATTTTGGATCAATTCGTGAATGATTTTAAGGGTGATTGCAAATATGATAACTAATTAGTGTAGACGGTAATTTAAGTTACGAAATCATACTCAAAAACGTACTTTCTCGGAATAAAAATTTCTTTATTTCAACCGACTTATATTTTTAACCATAAATGAGTGCAGTCGAAATTTTGTGTCCCCTTAAAATTAATTGCCCTTTTTGCTAACTTCCCTATATATCAGAAAGTTTTCAAGGAAATTGAAAAACTTTTTTTTACACAAATGTAAAACTGTTTTACTTAAATATAAACTGCTGTTTGTAGAAAATGCAACACCATGAAAGAATCATCAGAATCAAATGAAATTTAATGCAGAAGCGACTTGTACTGATACAAATAAATGATGAAATTTTCAAAACAAAAGAAACAAATTAAGCGTCCGAAATCAGTATTTGGTGCAGCCACCACGCGCTGCAATAAGTGCTGCTATACGACGTGGCATTGAGTCAAACAGATGTTGAATATCTGCTTGAGGAAGAGAATTCCATATCGCTTGTATGCGCAACCAAAGTTCGTCTTTGGAAACTGCAGGACGCGGATCACGAGTGAGACGCCGACCAACCATATCCCACACGTGCTCAATAGGCGACATATCCGGCGAATAAGCAGGCCAAGGAAGAAGTTGCATGCGTTGTGCTGAACAGAAGTCTCTAACAGTCCGCGCAACATGTGGGCGTGCATTATCCTGCTGAAAGATAGCTCCAGGGATGCCTTGAAGGAAAGGAACGACTTCGGGCTGTAGCACTTCACGGACGTATCTGTTGCTATTGAGATTACCCTCAATTCGTATCAAATTGGATCGTCCATGATACGAAATCGCACCCCAGACCATAACTCCGGGTGTTCGACCACTATGTCGTTCAATAATACACTCAGGAAGGCAGCGTTGACCGGCATAACGTCTAACACGAACACGGCCATCATGAGTCCACAAATTGAAGCGTGATTCATCTGAAAAGACAACTTGGTGCCAATCAGCTCGCCAGTCTCTGTGCTCAAGAGCCCACTGCCGACGCAGCCGTTGATGATCCGCCGTGAGGGGAATCCTGTATAATGGCACCCTTGCACGCAATCCACGGCGCAGCAGACGACGACGAATTGACGAAGCCGACAATTGTACACCTGTAGCAGTAGACCAATGTGCTGCCAGCTGCCTGGAGGAAGCTGTGCGATCATTCACCGCCATGCGGAGCAGGTGTCGATCATCGCGCTCTGACGTCACCTTCTGTCGTCCAGTGCCTGTTTTTCGAGTTGTTCGGTGCTCGTCGGTCCACTGCTTCCAAACTCGCATCACTGTGGAACTGTTCCGCTGCATACGAGCTGCTATTGCGTGATAGGAAAATCCTCCTTCTCGAAGGCCGATTATCCTCCCTCGTTCAAACTCCGTAAGTTGCTTGAATTTCTTATTCTTCCGTCGTGGAGGCATACTCAGGTCTCACTAAACGTTTGCCACTAACAAATAATCATAGACTATTTTCAACGTCCCGCTACAGCACTTTATTTATACGCTTTCAGCATCAATTCAGAGGGTGCTGCGCGCGCCACGCACGCGCGATGGCTCTGAAACTTTATTAATTTGCATAATATCCTATAATTGACATTTGCTGCGAATTTCATTTGATTCTGATGATTCCTTCATGGTGTTGCATTTTCTACAAACAGCAGTTTAATTCCGAAAAAAATATTTTTTATAATTATTTATTATTTTTTTACTTTATTTGATGAAGGTTAAAAATTTTCAGAATTTTAAAGTATTAAAATTTTTACATCATTTTAAACTATAAAATTTTAAATGATAAAATAGAAAGTTTGAACGAAATCAGCAGAACAGTTCTTGAGAAATAAAAAGTTAAAAATTCGGTTTTGTAAAAAAATTTCCCTTTTCAGAAACTATTAAACCAATTTTGTTCAATTTATTAACCTTTAGTTATTAATAATAAATTTCATTATTTTCATTATACTCGATAGTTAAAATAAAAACAATTTAATTTTACTCGCATTTTTATGATTCTTCACTAGAATTAAAAGTTATTGATTTTGTAAAGGGCGTGAGTCTCGATTTATGAAAAAAAAATGTAAATAACTTGAACGACAGAATAGAACATGATTAAGGGTGAAATTATTTTTCTAGAGTGATCTACTTATTCTAGAGTGGTAAGAAAATGAAAGATTCACCTCATTAATTTAATCTGTAAAATAAATCAATTCCTATAGTTTTATAAATTAATGTATATGCACTGTAAAAAAATTCCGTAAAATTTATGGTTTGAAACCGGCAGTTGGTTTGGCTGTGCAAGATCATGAAATTTACAAAACCTCAATAGTTTTTTACTGTTCAAGAACAAGTTTTTTCTGCAAAAGTTGCAAAGTAAAGCCGTAGTCACAACGATTTTTCACCAGTCAATATTAACTTTTCTTAGTAAAAGTTATAAAATAAGTCCAAAGTCTCAACGTCTGAAATATGAAATCAAGTTTTTATGAGAAAGTTACGCATGAATCTCTACTCCCATCCGGATATGGATATTTTATGTAAACTTTGTGATTGGTGCGAGCCGGGAGCAGTATTCGTACGATCAGTCATCACTGGGATTCGAATCTGGGTTACCTAATTTTGAGGTGAGAATCCCCTGAGTCACCACAGCAGCTCTTGTGGTTTATTATGAAAAAAAATCTTAAATGGTCCTTCTTAAAAGTTTTACTTATTGAAATCATAATAAAGTGTAAAATATTTAAAACTTGAGTAACCAACCATATGAAAAATTTTGGCAACTTAATTTACCAAAAAATTATATCTGAAGAAACATAACAATCAATAAAGTCTAATCACAGTTTAATTTATGCTATGCTTAAAACCATAAAATAATTTTAATTGAAGTAAGAGCATTTATAGAAAATACAATTAAAATGATTTGAAGAAAGATAAAGCTTTCGAACTGTGAGCAAAACTAGAATTATAACTAATGATTCTATTCTGTTTATGATTAGGATGAAAAAAACGGAGACAAACCGTTTTGTCAACTATGCAGTTTTAAACCGTCAAATATGCTCTGTAAATAGCAAATACTTATAGATCGAAACAATTTAGAAGTAGGGCTCATATTTTTTTCAAATAACCGATTTAATTATTTTAGAATATATTCACAAAATTGACAACTTATTTTTGATAACAATTTAAGTATAAAAAATATGTCATGTATTAAATCTTTATTATATTAAACTATAGATTTCATTTTCTTCAAGTTGAATCAAGATACACAGTAAATTAATCGAAACAAATAAAATTTATTGACTTTATCTGCGAATAATAATTAGTTTATGAAGCTTATGAAAGCAGTTTTTTACGAAAATCTCTTGAACTTCATTTTAAAATAAATAAATTTTTAAGAACAATTCAAAATCACCTCAAAAAGTGGCAAGTTTACTTTAATGATAATGACAAAAGTATTAGAATTTTACACTTTTCTTTTGTCGAACTACTGCTTAATACGGTAATTACAGCCTCATTTTTACGTTAAAAATAAGACAAATATCAATTAGCACATGCATCATTATAATTAAATAAGAATTACTTAAAAACGCTCTATTGTCGATGAAACATCAACAATTTCAGACTTTTGTTTTTAACTCTGTAATGGTTAATGTTAGCCTAATTATGCTCTACAGCTTGCGAAATAGTATTTAACCTTTTCGTTTGAAAACAATGCATCTAATTTAAATTTTAAAAATATTTTTGTATTTAAGCAAATACTTCAATGTTTCAATAAATAAAAGCATAAATTTTTCATGGATTAAAGGTGAAACTATTTCAAACGCCCATCAGTTTAGAAATGTCTTTTCTTTTTAAAGTATTTAAAAAATTGAGTTTTCATCATTATGATGCATGACGTTTTAAACGTTATAAAGGAATTTAAATCAAACTATTCGAAATTGCTAATTATCTTTTGCTGAAGAAATTTTCGCATTGTTGCAATAGCTATAATATTTCAATAAATCAAACTCAATACCACGTGACTTTTTTTATACATTAAGTAATTTTTTAAAAGTTTTATATCTAAAGTAGTCGCCACAAATGATTGGAATATAGGGGGAAAACGAAGATTGATATCGGTTTGTTGTTTTGATTGTCTGTTTCAGAAATTTTAATTACTTCATGTTTTGACCCAAATTTTATGAACTATTCCGTACACTACCGAAAATATTTGTATTTAATTGTTATGTGGGAAAACATAAGCAATCTGAAATTTTTGAAAAACAATTTGCACAATTCATAAAAATAAAGAAAATTACGTAATATATTTTTATGCTAAAATTGATAAATATCGCTTATAATTCAGATTTTAATGAATTAAGGAAAGAAGTAAAAGCGTGTATGAAGTAAAGCATTGATAATTTACCTTTTTGATATATTTGTGTTCATTAAAATAAATGGGGACAGGGGCCGTTTTAAGCTTTTTTTTAAAAAGAAATTCTCTTTGAAGCAACTATAAAGAAACTTTGTATAGTTTCTTTTAAATAGCTTTATAGTTTCCTTTAAATAGCATTATAGTTTCTTTTAAATAGCTATTTTAATTTATAGAAAGCTATGAAAGTTGCTCTCTCCGTTGAAATAACTCATAGCTTATTTTTCTCTGTATTCATAACGAGATCATAAAAATCTTTAAAATATTTCCACATAATGAATTTTTATCACCCATTAGGTGGAAATTAATTTGTTTACTTATTTATTTTTCAAATTTTTTTCGTCGAAATTTATATTTTTTTACGAATTCAATTTCTCATTCTGAAGTTTAAAAAAAAAAAAAATGAATAATCTGTAACAAAATAAACAGAATCAAATCTTTTTATTTCTGATCTCAAACCTTTTTTTTGTATTAAAATTATTATTGATGAATAACACTTCAAACTCCGTAACCAACGCAGATATCTAGATATTGATCAAAGAGAGGCGTTTGGAGTACCTTTTATTGGGGGTTAGGCAACCCTGTAATTTCTTTAAAAGATTTGTTTCTTTCTTGATTTAAAGGACGTCTAATTCCTTAAAATAATAAATGATAATGGTTAATGATCATCATTGATAATAACAAAAGCTCAATGGAGCCAGGTATATTACATGTAGGTATTGTCACAGTATTTGTAATACTCACACTGTTAGAAATTTCTCTGAAAAAATGGTTAAATGACAATGTATGGTATTAAGAACTATAATTTTGAAAACCAGATTTTCAAGTAAACCGTTACCATATGAACAGAAAAATTAATGAATGAATGGTTTAAATGCCATATATTTTGGTATTATAAACCAGAATTATGTTTTTTTTAAATTTATTTTTTGTTTTTTTTTTACTAGAAATGACATTACCATACAGTATGGTAATTTAAAAAAAAAAATTTCGTGTAAATAAAGAAGAATTAAGAAAGCATGTGCATTAATTTATTTTAAATTTTAAAAAAAAAATATTTAAATTAGTTAATGAAAAGAACTAAGGGAAACTAAAGACGTGTATAATCGATGACGTCAGACTTCTTCGTGAAGATAGCAACGAATAACGAGCTAACGAACTCGACATCCTCCAATACATTCCAATTTACTTATAAGAAGAGTACTTATAAAAAAATAAAATACTAATATTTTTAAAACATTGTGATAACGATATTTTTTTAAACTATTCTCCTAATGTTTTATGAATAACATGTCTGACCGATAAATATTTTATACACGATAATTATCGACAACGATAATATCATAATCAATATCAACAACTATAAATGTTAAATACGATAATGTCACTATCATAATCGACAATGATAAATATCGAATGCTATAATATCACTAGAACTATTTACACCGAAGAGCCATTACATTATGACCACCCTGCTAATAACATGTAGGACCACCTTTAGCCCTCAAAACTGCTAGCACCCGCCGTGGCATTGATAACACAAGATGCTGATAGATAGTCTGAAGTATCTGGTACCAAGCGCTCACCAACTGGTCCTGCAATTTCCTCACATTGCGAGGGGGTAGCATGGCAGCCCGAATTTGGTTTTCCAAGTAGGACCACAAATGCTCTATTGGATTAAGGTCAGGTGAATTTGGGGGCCAAGACATGACTTGAAAGTCACTGGAATGTTCCTCGACGATTCGACCCTTATGACATGGTGCATTATCCTGTTGGTAAACACCATCCCCCGCAGGAAAAACTGTTGCCATGAATGGGTGAACCTGGTCTGCAACAATGTTCAAGTAGCCTACAGACGTCAGGGATTGTTCTAAGAGGATTATGTGCCCCATGAAAACATTGTTCCTGGGCGAGAAACCACGAAAACCTGGGCGAGCCCATTGTTATAGATGGAGGGTGATCATAATGTAATGGCTCTTCGGTGTATAATGATAACAATGAAATACGACATTATAGTGAGTTGTGATAAATTTTATTTGGGTAACGAAAATTTTAGTCAATTCAAAAGTAATATAAATTAGTTAAATTGGAAGAATATCGTGATATATAAAGTATCTATATTTTAATGATAATATATTGCTGTATTTTCTTAATTTGAATAATTTACATTAGTTTTTAACTAGCCAATGTTTTCATTAACTAAATGAAATTCATCAACGCTGAGGTTAATATTGTAATTATAAAAATAAATAAAAAAGTAAATAAATAAGAAACATCCATTACAATATTACAATTACAATTTTCATATTAGCCAATATTTTCGTTACCCGAGTGTTGATAAGTAGAATTTGATTAACGAAAATATCGAGAAGCCGAACACATGCACCGGGAAATACGAAGCGGGGGTGCCATCCCCTCTGCAGAGGATCAAAATTGCGATGGCATGTCTTCGGATCATCCTCAAGGATGTTTCCTAGACCGTCGCCAATAGCCCATTGTGTAGCTCTAGTGCGACGTAAATGAACAACAACAACAGCAACAACATCGGGAAATAACCGAAATATCACGATATTAAAATTCCAATATAACTCAGCACTACTTATAATTATTCAAATACTTTACGTTTGCCGTAAAAATTTCGAAAAATTGTTTTAATTTCGTATGCTTATTAAAATAACTCGAATTATATTAATTAAATTCTGTATCCATTCGGTTATATCACGCCCGCATTCTAAAACTGATAACGATGCAAGATTTTATATAAAAGCATAATTAAGAACGGATTCATGTACAATGTAAGATTCCTTGTCATTCACAATATAAGTTTTAATTTTTATTTTTGAGAAAATGAAATTGAAGGTGTATACTGTCAAATAATGTAAATAAATAAATAAAGGAAGAGCAAATAAAAAAAATCTTACGGTGTAAATCTATTTTACGAAATTTAACGCGGAGTAACCCCATAATAAAAATTTAACAATCCTTTTCAATCTTTCAGGTTTTTTTTAAAAATAATCTGAGCAGAAGTCATTAATTACTTATGGGTTCAACAATTTGAACCCGGGTTCAATGCGCGTAGGTGTAAATAATAACTGATTAATGGTTCTCCATACTATTTCTAAAAGGTATAAAAAGAACAAAAATTTACATCAAATTCTAATTGCTATTGTCATTTATTTTTGTTTTTAGTTCTTTCAAACTGGTTTCATGGTGCTTTTAATTAATAACAAAACTGTTGTGGGAAATGTATCTTTACCTTCGTAAAAGAATTTCTGTATCGTGAAGAGGGCGGGGGGGGGAACTGGTCGTCATCTTTCAGTAAAAATGAATGATCTATGGAGGTAGAAAGGAACAATAATTGATTACTAGATGATGTATAATTTACGACAGTAATTATAGATACTGCCAATTATTAAACTATAGTATTAGAGGATCATTACAACTTAATGCACTTTACCACTTACAACTTAATGCTATACTAAATTGCTTTATTTTTTTAGATAGTTTTTTTTCTTTTTTTTTAGAGAAAAAGCAATTGTTCACAAATTTATGACTTAATGTAGGATATTAAGTGAGTTTTGCTCATCTGATTTTGTTGAAATTATTTACAGATTTTCAAAATAAAACTTAAGATTGCTGATGTGACTAAAATGTCGAAAGAAATTTTAATATAAAATTTTCTTGTTTAATTTAGTAAGTTGATTTCCAATTAATGCAATGTTTGTTAATTATTTTATTTCGATTAATCATTATTTGTTAACTATTTTATTATATTTTCCTGAATTTACTTTTTTTTATTTATTACATTATATGAAGATACTGATTTTGGATTCTTCACTACAAATCATGAATAACCTAATACAAGATTTTTTTTTTTATCATAAAGAACATTCTTTCTTCCTTAAAAGCAGTATAATTGTTTTGAAAATAGGAAATTAAGAGGAATAAGAAAGGGAAAGAAATGAAATGAAAAGTTTTAATCTTGTAATTAATTTTTGATAAAGCTATTTTAGTTTTAACTAATTTTAATTTATTTTTTAACTTTTTCAGTAAATCCTTTTAAGAAATTTCGATATTTTTATTTGTTTATCATATTGTTCGCTATTTTATTTATAAATATTTACATGATTTCTTTATTTAATCTGACATCCTAGATAGGTTGAAGACGGAGAAAAAATGTGAGAAAAAAATGTATTCTAGATTGGCATATAACCACTTGAGCATTAACACTATTTTATGTCTACCAAGACCTTATGTACCCTGAGAAAAAAATAGAATACTCAAAACTACCAGAATATGGCAAAATTTACAGTGCTTCTGGTTCTATGAGTGCACCAAAAGCACAATATTTTTTACCGAAATGCTTTGGTAATGATTTTGGAAAAATTAACTATAAAATATTGTTTTATAATATGTGATAAAATTTGTTAAATGTGACAATTTTTTACTGATACCTTACAGCCTAACATAAAAGCCATTTATTCGGTTAAATTTACTTTTCAGTTATGTATTTTTTACGAAATGTGTGGTAATAAGAACTATAGCTTTGAAAGCCAGAATTTCCGGTAAACCATTTTCATAAAAACGGAAAAATTTCCAAATGACTGGTTTAAATGACACATATTTTAGTTTTATTAACCAGTTTTCTTTACCGGAAGTATCATTATCATAATGGTTATTTTACCAAAATTGTTTTTCTCCCTGTATGGGGGAAAAGGTGTTAAGACCAGTTAGCTAAGATTCGAAGGCTTGTTGGAGTAAAATTGTTCGACCCAGAAACTGTTAGATTTAATCAAGATATTCATTACTAATTTGTGTACTATAGATCATACATGAAAGAGTTACAAATGCCCTACTTTTTAAGAAAAATTATTATTATTTTTTTTGTGGAAAAAACCACGTCACTTGATCTTACCCCAGGTCTTGGACCGGGATCAAATCGCTTGATCTTAGGACCGGGTACATATACAGACTGTATGAGAAATTTAGAAATACTGGAATTTCAGAGAAAAGGTAGCAGACATTTTTATTTAATATGACAATTTAAGAATATTATTCACGAAATTCACATGTAAAATAATTATCTCCGTTCTCAGTTCCACTTTAGCTTTCGTGGATCCAGCAAAAAATATATTCTACGTTGAATCCTCCTTTCTCTATCTCTCCATCACCCTTCCTCTTTAAAAAAAAATAGAAAATACATCTATACATCAATCATTACCATATAAACAATAGTGGTTCTTCATACATTTCTCTTTTTTTCTTTTAGTTTTTTTGTCTTGAAGATTTCCATTTTTGTTCCTTTGTGCGTCGTTGCAAAACAACTTTTTTAAATGTTCTCTTTTATTTATAAATGAATATATGGTGATGGTCCTTTCATACCCCAACTTGCCTTACCCGGTCTCACCCCGAGAGCAGGGGTTATGAAACGAAACACCATACTAAATCCTTAGTGGGATGGTAGATCCTTGGCGGAATCCTTAGTGGCTTCGATGGTACCACCGTACAAATCCTTATCCTATCCTAGGGTAGGATTCCTTAGTAAACGTATAATTAGCTGAGGTAAAAAGATTGTTATTAACTGTAACGATCAATAAATAAGGATAAGGAAGAAGGGAACATTAACGAGCTGACACCGTGAAACTAACTTATTTACATATCAGCCAAGAATTCAACAACATCAATAACGCCAATATGGTAGCTTCTTCTTCTTACCTTAATGCAATTCAGAGTCTGTTCCCTAAAAAGCAGAACTAATTTCACCAGATTCTAAGTTACCGGTTTCATCCTACTATCCGATCTTACCATTTTCTTCCCTACTTGTTTTGACCCAAAGCGTCATGATACTGTTTGGCTTTAAGGAGAACTCCTCCAGACTTAAAGTCTAGGACTGTCTGCTGCTACGGTAACAAGAGAGAGTATTTCTAACGGGAGTGTATTGGAGTAATGAAGGAGTCGATTGGCCGCAAAGCAAGGTATTGGCCCAAGGTCAAGATAAAACTATTCACCCTACACCTCCATCCGAAGTTACTAACTTTCGTAACCATAGAGAAATCCATCACGTGAGACTGATGTCGGGAGGAGTTCTCTTAAGAGCCGCACAATACATTTGCACACCCTACACCTCTATCCGAAGTTACTAACTTTCGTAACCATAGAGAAATCCATCACGTGAGACTGATGTCGGGAGGAGTTATCTTAAGAGCCGCACAATACATTTGCACACCCTACACCTCTATCCGAAGTTACTAACTTGCGTAACCATAGAGAAATCCATCACGTGAGACTGAAGTCGGGAGGAGTTCTCTTAAGAGTCGCACAATACATTTGCACGTAAATGTAAAAGGAGGGGGGAAAAGCTAAAACTTTTGGGATTTCAAATTGTTAGACAAATTTACTTAATTCGAGGAACATAATTATTGTTACATTGATACGTATTACTGTGCAGTATTACGTATCAGTGATACGTACTGTGCACTTCAGTGTTATTCATTTATTTTTCTTTTAGAGCTTGTCACTGAAATGATTTGCACTAAATAGCAACAAGTCGGAAAACAAGCAACTATATAAGTTATACAATAATTCCTGCATTTTTCATTAAAACTGAAATCGGGAGATCAAATTTAAAGTGATTATAATCGATATTATATCACAAAAGTGTATTGACATTTAAATGTAAAATCGCTTAAACTTAAACACTTTTATGAAATCATTTAATGAGCCAAAAGACACCTTATTGTTGTAGGAATACCGTATACGTAATATTATTGATATCACCTTATTAATTTGACCCCTACGTGAAATTAAAAAAAAAATAAATAAAACTAGTTGAGAAGTAATTAAAATAAGAGAATATTTCAAAGTTAAAATTTAAAAAATTCTCTTATAACATAGTTACCTAGGAGTAGAGTTCATAGTAAAGCCATCTAATCTTTTTAGTGAAATTGTGATTTATTTACTAGTGGTATTAATTTTCAAAAGTAAAGCATTTAAGTAATGATCTGCATTAAATAGCAACATGTCGGAAAACAAGCAAACATCTAAGTTATGCAATAAGTTATTTTCGTTACACCAAGTTATTTTTCATAAAAACTTAAATCAGGCGATCAAATTTTCCTATGTGATTATAATCGATATTATATCACAAAATATTTATATGAAAATTCGTTTAAAATTAAACACGGCTGAAAATCTTTTAATGAGCCAAAAGACATCCTAATTGCAATAGGAATACAGTATACATAATTGTTTAGATACAGGGCTGCCAATTTCCAACGCTTTTTGTAAAAATTTATTCTAGTGGTACCTATGTTTATGCTTTATTGCATTATTTTTTATTCATTTGAACTTATTTTTCACACCACTGCATATACATGATTTAAAAGTTTATATGCAACCTAACTTCGTTCTAGCTCTTTTGTGGTGAGGCTTTTAATATGTTGCAAAATTAGCAAACATTGTGAAAGCTTTGGTTTTAAAGGTCTACCACTCTGTGAAATATTTTTCAAAAAGCCTAATAGTTGGTAGGCTTGTAGATATCACCTAATAAATTCGGCCTCTATTGTACATAAAGTAAAAAAACAAAAAATAGCTATCTTGGAGTTAATGGTATGAACCATCAAATTTTTTTTTTTATTATTGAAATTGTGATTTATTTATCAGTTATATTACTTTTCAAAAATAAAGCATTGAAGTAGTGCGCATGTATGTTACAACCGGTGAATGTTTGGAAAATATTTTTCATAGCAAGGCATATTTTGCTGTACTTGGAAAAAATTATGAAACAAAGCTTCCCACGTCGAGTATAATTTCAAATTATTCTATACTTATTCTAATTATTTTTTATTTATTTTTTTAAAAATTAAATATTTTTCAAATCTTTAACTTCTTCTCAAAGTTCTTTCGATACTTTCAATTAATAGTTCATAAAAATTCCATAATCGTATCAAGCGTGAAAACATTTTCCTACATTTTAAATTTCCTGATCAACTATATTCACTTATTCAGTGGATCTGCTTCCTTCGCTGGGGAAGTCTGGATTTGGCAGGCATCAAAGAGGGGTGGGGGAATGGGGTAGATTCATTCGTCGTGGGGTTGGTATATATGCACCCCAATTAATTTCCCCCTGTCCAGAGCAGATATTTAAGTGACCTATATCGGCTAGAAGAATCTGAAAAGCACAAAAGCAATGTGTTTGTTCGGTAATGTAATTTTAACAGAATTTTTGAATAACTTTTAAAAGTCAATATGTATCTTGAATAGAATAGTCAAACATTCAGTGTCTTTAATAACTATCGATCTAATAATCGGATTTTTGTGGGTTTGGATACAATCTTAACAGTTTGAGTGGATAATCATATATGCTAACTAATTTGTGCAGACAGTTTTATTTTTAAATATAAAAAATAGAAAAGTGGAACATACAGAAAATAGAAATTTATTTTAATAGGAAAGTATAAATTTTTTTACATAATTTTACACTATGTAAGTTTAAATAGTAAAATTTCAAATTTGAGCTGAACTAGTTGAATAGTTCCTTAGAAGTAGCGTTTTTTGACATTTAATCATTCAGAAAGTATTCCACCAATTTCATTCAAAATTTGGAATTCGTCATTTATTTCGTTAACCGTACAATTATAAATATTTTTGATCACTACCGAATTAAGTTGTAAGACGTAATGATTAATACTAGTTAATTTAAATAAAATTACCTTTGGATAAATTGGTTTGATATTTGTACGCGAAAATCTTTTGACATCGGTAAAGTAGGTATAAAGATAAAGCGCAATATACAAAAAATAAAATTAGCATTACGGGAACCAAACCACTTTACCGTTCAGCAGATTAAACCATTTTCCAAATTGTGGCCTACCCCGTATTTTGAGAGCAAAAAAACAGTGGGAAAAAGATATGTTTTGCCAGAAACTATACGTTTTTGTAACTGTTAACGTAACTTATGATATCGTCTGCATAAGTTAGTTAGCATAGTTAAGTTTAAACTATCAAACCATGAAGACTGCTTCTTAAAGGGTAAAAATATGATAACTGAATCCCCAGTTATCAAACTGTTCCCTTTTTATTTTGCACACCGGACAGTAAATATATTTATTGTATGGTGGTACCCGAAATAAATCTTATGTCGTATTCACAATTAATTATTATGCCAGGAGCTAAACTGTGTGAAACATTACTGAATTCCAGCATTTAAAGCCAGCGTTTCTGTCATAAAAGTTTTTACTTTAATTTTAAATTAAAGTTTATGCATCAGTTTATATTTAATCCTTTTTTTCTCATAAGTAATGTACATATTTTATTTTTATTTTTTTTATTTGGAATAAAATCTACATTTAAATTTAAGGCATGTAACATTTTAAATTATAGTTTGGCGAACGGGGAAAACAATAAATACTAAACATTTTGTAAACAAGTTCACGGGGTTTTGAGTAAAATGTTGACATTGTAGGATTAAATAGAAAATTTAAATTTAGTACACGCATTAAATCTTGCATTTTAATGACGAAAAAAAAGAGTTTTTTTCCTTCCTTTTTTTTCGTCGAAGCACATTTGACGTGAATGCACATCGGGTGAAATCTCTGTTGCGGTACACATAAGACGTGTCTACACAGCGGTCGAAATATTTGTTGCCATGCGTATGACGTGAATACTCGTCATGTATTATAAAAAGTACAATTGACAATCAAACTTGAAATTTCAATAAAATGCTATGAGACTATTATTTGGTGGTATGTTTCCTTTACCTCCCCCCCCTTAACAATCGAGCTGTTAAGTTTCATATTGCATTATGCCAATGCTTACCCATTGCTCCATGAGTCTGAGCCCTTGACATTCCTGAATTGATTACAAGAATATGAAGCTTTAGATCCAAAAGCTCAATTTA
This sequence comes from Parasteatoda tepidariorum, assembly GCF_982258835.1. NCBI lineage: Eukaryota > Metazoa > Arthropoda > Arachnida > Araneae > Theridiidae > Parasteatoda > Parasteatoda tepidariorum. The sequence continues at coordinate 12,650,932 of NC_141766.1, read as the reverse complement.
CCTGATTTTTGAACTGAAAGTAAGGTGGAAAAGAAGAAAAACTAGTCTTCATTTGTAGTTAGTTTTAAAGAGCAAAATAAGCTCTTAGTATTTTTAATTACAAGCATTCATCACGATTCACGATTTAATGTATCGTGGGAAAGCAAACTATAAAATTGTCTGATTTTAGTAAACTATAACAAACACTCCAAATTCAAATGAAAAAAAAAAAAAAAAACTGCAAATTTGATTCATCTAATTTTCGCGAACTGCTAAAGCCAAGACAGACTGATTCCTGAACCATTTTAAAAATTAGTCATTATAGAGAAATGATTTTTACTTATTACTCTTAAAACTATTCAATCAGATATATTAAGACAAAAAATCTTTCGCCAGATTTCATAACGCTATTTACAGAAAAATGCTTCCTCAAATGATCTGTAAAATATACTCTTATAATTTGAACAACTGATAAATTTAGTTTTAATAGTCTTATGAAGAAAACTACTATTTTAAAAGCTATTTTTCCTTGGTAATAAGAATACCATAAGCAATAAAAAAAATAGTTTCTAAAAACAAATAACTGAAATTAGTCAACAAAGCATTTTTTTACCAAGTAATAACTTCCAACTAAAGGATAACTATGTATTATTTAAGGAGTTTTTGATAAAACTTAATATATAAGCTTAATACTTCTAAATGTTTGCAATAAATAAAGAACCATTAGGAAAAGTTAAATTGTTAGAAATTTCGGATAAAGTTCGAATCATTTTACACAAACAGTTGAGAAACTAGAAATTATTTAAATGAGCTCTATTGTTTTCCCATTAGCAACTTTATGATTATATATTCTTTATTTGAAGAAAAAAAATTATACTAGAAAATCACTCAAATCCGTCTAAATGGAGAATCTCGCAGTTGTTTTTGATTTATGGTAATGATCTTTATGAATATGACTTTAATGTCCATGCAAATGTAAATAACTGAGGGTGAACTTATCCTTAATGTTCTATATTTAAATGGGCATACGGGAATTAAAGTATCCGTACAAGACATTGGTTGGAATAAGTATGCTCATTATATTAAAATATGCAATTCCATTTGACTTTACAACAATTATTAAATCAAATTCGAAATGATGGGGAATTATTGTCCTGTAATAGGGATTGCTTTACATCATTAGAGATGTTCTTTAAGTGTAAAAAAAACCAAGAGAGTGAGTGAGATTTTTTGCTTATTGTTTTACTTTTTTGCAATTAGAATTATCAAGAAATAATTTTCCTAATGCTAAATTTGATGAATTCACATATTCAATTCGATTTGACTTTAGAGCAATTTTAAAAATAAATGCGAAGCAAAAAGGAAATTATAGAATTATTAAAATGTAAAAGGGAATTATAGATTCCTCAGAATCATTAGAGATGCTTTTTGAGTTTGAAAAGCAAGACTGTGAGAGATAATTTCGGTTTTTGTTTTACTCTTATACAATTAGAGTTATTAAGAAAATGATGTTCCAAATCTCACACTTGATATATTAAAAGATTAAATTTTATTCGACTTTTCAACAATTAATAAATCAAATTCAATGTAAGGGGGACTTATTGCCCTATAATTAAGATTGATTAACTTCATTCGAGATGTTCCTTAAGTTTGAAAAAAAAAAAAAACCTATGACAGTAAAGGATATTTTCGCTTTTTGTTTAACGTTTTTACAATAAGAATTATCCCGACAGCGATTTTCTCAATATTATCTTTTATTTATTTATGAAGAAAATAATTATTTCAAAAGATTCAGTGATTGTTATAATTCAAGGACAGTTAAATTATGAGCCACGTTTTCAAAACTGTCAAAAGAGCGAATTGTCAAAAACTGTCAAGAAACTCCACGACCACCAAGTAGGCATAAGATATTTTTGTGTATTTGGTTCATTACTGCACCGAGAAAGAAATTCTGGCATAATTAACGTTCTAAACAGTGACATTTTTAGCAAAAAAAATAAAATAATTCTGGTTAATAAAACCAAAATATGCTGTATTGAAGCTAGCTATTTGCTAATTTTTCGTTTCTTAAGGTAAGAGTTCATAGGAAATTCTGGTTTTCAAAATTTTAGTTCTTATTACCACACATTTAGTAAAAAATACAAAACTTAAAAGTAAATTTAACATAATAAATGCTTTTTAAGCTAAGGTTGCATGATAAAATTACCAAACCTTACCACTTTTATCAAATTTCATCAGCACATAATGTAAAACCATATGTTATTGCTAATTTTACCAAAGTGCATCGGTAAAAACTATCAAACTTTTTGGTGATCCCATAGAACTAGAAACATGGTACATTTTACCATGTTCTGGTAGTTTTGTCTATGTTTTTTTTTCTCAACATGGATTTAAACAGATAAAAAAAAGAGACATTCGTCTCTATATAATACACCGGACTTAAATTTTGATGATACCATATTTAATTTTCCACGAGTCTTAGAGATTTATAATAAAGGGAGTAAATTAACAAATTAACGTTAATTCAAGAAGGAATTGCCTTTCTTTAAATTACCACTTTAACGTTTAGAGATGATATTAGGCAGTTTAAAATTCTCATACAGATAATAATTATTTAATATTTTCTTAATAAATTGTTTCGTAATCACTAGATTTTTCAGCATCAAAATTAATAATTTTGCTTTATATTAAGAATGTTGAAGAAAGAACATAATAAAAAAAGCATTCACTATGTAATATTTTCTTTAAATTTGTTGTGTTTTTGAATTTTGCTTTTGAATTTTAACTTTTGTATTTTATGCTCACTAAAATAGTTAAATGCAATTGAGTAAATCTACTACATTTAGCTAAGTTTATAAAATAATTAAGCAATTTATCAAGATAATTTTTAGTTTCGTAACAGCTAGCATCAAAATTAATATTATTTATTTTTAATTATTATTAAGACTGTTGAGAAAAAGAACGTAGTCATGAAAGCTTAGAAACATTACCAAACAAATCTTAAAATTTGTTGTGTTTTTGAATTTTAACTTTTGTATGCTAGCCTTATTAAAAATTGTTAAAAACAATCAATTAAAGCTATTACATTTAATTAAATTTCAAAACTAATAAATATTTTAATATTCTCTCGATAAATTGTTTCGTAACCACTGTATATAAAACAACTACCACAAAATGAAAGAGCCAATAAAAGTTAACAACAATAAAAAAACCACCCCATCTGAACACAGTTGTCACGTGTTGGTGACGTGGAACAATAATTGCGTGTCAGGTGCGACCTGGGGTTCATTATTATCATTTAATTACGCAGGATGGGAGGGATGAAAGAGGGGGAAAAGATTTATCGCTTTCTCATCTTCCTACATCCCCACTCTACTTATCCCTGGAAGCAGCTGCGATCGCTATGGCGGACACGTGCTTTCAGGATCTCGTCTTTAAGAACCCAATAAAAAAAGATCAGGTATTGTTTTTAAGAATCAGTTATTGCGCCCTTTTAGAGGTTGCAATTGTATAAAAGTCGGAATTTTTGAAATCAGAATTGGGAAATTCTGAAGTCTGGTTTCTGTTCGAGTAATGGTTGCTTATATTGAAGGTGGGAGAATGGTGTTATATGAAACAGTCCAGGGAGGTAAGAATAATATAAAAATGAATAAATAAATAAATAATTCTTATGAATTGCGTAGTGAAACATATTTAACTTAATTTGAAGAAATGTTCTGTGATTGATTCAAAATAGTTTCGATAAAGAGGGTAGGTTTTTAAAAAAAATTGTTTCTTTACTTTCTGACATTAAAGCTACAGATTCATAAAAATCAAATGAGACGCCAGTTTTATTTTTTTGGAGACTGAAAATAGTTACAAAAATAAAGAAAATAATTTGTTAACAATAAAGTTAACCCAAATACGCAATAAAAAATAATAACAACAAGGTACAAATATTAACTTCTCAGGGGGATAAGTGAAATTAGAAAGAGGTAAAAGACGATGATTAAATGCACTGTTACGTTTTATTTGAACACTAAACAGGTTTTGATGACTTTAATTTCGCAGTTCTCTATAATCTCTCTCGTATGCCTGTTAAGGCAGGAGGGTTGCAATTGTTTTTGCTTTCCAGTGGCGCCATCTATAGCCAAGAATTCGACTTCTGCCACACCCATACGTCACACCCGTTTATAGGGCGAACCCATTCATACATCCTTTCATTCATCCATAGATCGTAATTTTGGCCTGAATCAGAGAACGATCAATCTCCAATCCAGTACCCCCAGTGGTATTGATTTGTTATGATAACATGGAGGACTTTGAGACTCGACAAATTTAACGTGGATTAGTGCTCATCTACTACACAGAGAGTCTTCGGCCAGTGGTGTTCGAACCCACAAACTCTCGAACATGGGCCCAGCGCCCTACCGATCAGGCTTTCCCGATCTTTAGTTCTCTGTAATAAATCGTCAGAATAAAATAAAAAAAAAATTTCTTCTTGTCCTCACCTTTAATATGCTAATGCATATACTCTTTTTACGCCTATTTTGTAAGGTTTTCAAATCTATATATTCATGGTGGTGGTTACGGGACACCTCTGTATTATTTTTGTATAATCCACAATTTTTTTTTTCAATAATAAATTTTTCACAATCCACAGATTTTCGATTGGAGAAACTATTTAAAACGTTCAAAACGCCATTTTTCATTTAAAAAATATCAAGTTCATTTTTCTTTTTTCTTATAAACAAAAGTTTTTGGACGGATTCTGATTCTTAAGCGTCAAAATATAGGATGGGATTTCAGCCGCTATCTGTCAAATATGAACTGAAACACAAGTCGTGGGAAATTCGATCCTTGCAATATTATTCTGATTTCCTTTTCTTAAAAGGTAATCCCAAATAAATAATTTTAATTAGATATCTAGAGCTTGTTTTGCTAGCTTTTTATAATACATTTTATTAAATTTTCTAATTTTGTACACTTAAGTACACAATGTATTCAATGAACATTTAAAAACACTGTTAATTTTAATCATGCATATAACTTTTTGAAAAGTATAATAAAAGTTATTAAAGGCAATTCATTCTTTTCATTTATTTTTCATTTTCGAGATGTATACATAATGCTTCACAGATCAAAATACTCTGGTTTTTTTCTCCATTTATGTTTCAAATAACACTAACAGCGAAATAATTTATTTTATTCTAAGTTAAATAAAATATTAGCATAATTCATCATAATAATTAAAGAAATCTAGATTATTAATTAAATATTCATTGATTTCACATGGAAAAAAAATCGTGTAACATTACCATACTGTATGCTAATGATATTTTTGGTGAAACAACAACAACGTAATTTTGGTTAATAAAACCAAAATATACGATATTTAAACCATTCATTTGGTATTTTTCCGTGCATATGGTATTCAATTCATATGGTATTCAAAATTATAGCTCTTATTACGACATATTTAGTAAAAAAATAGAAAACAGAAAAGTAAATTCAATAGAATAAATGGTTTTTATGCCAAAATCTAAAATATCATGGCAAAATTATTAAATTTCACCACATTTACTACCTAACGGCATGGTAGTAAAACCGTAATTTATTGTTAATTTAATAATTTTACCAAAATCGTTGTCTAACGGCTTCGATAAATATTACCTAGCTTTTCAGTGTTCCCATAGGGACAGAAACATGGTAAATTTTACCATATAATGGTAGTTTTGACTATACTTTTTTCCTGGTGCATATTCCATAACTCTACTTAAATTTTTATAGTTTTAGAGACATTTTATTTTATCACTCATATTATAAATATTATGCATATGGCAGAATCAATTGTATGCGTTATGAAAGGTTGGTATTTGTTCTATTTATTCAACATTAACTGATTTCCGTATGATTTTAGTTCTAAGTAAAACAACCAAGCTATTAGTACAGTTATCTAACTTAACTAAGTACCCAAACTTATAGGTAAACAAGTTCAAAAGTTCAAAGACTTCCAACTGTTTGTGGCTGAGATAAAAAAAATGCCCAACAGACGATAATTACTCCATTATTATTGTCGATTTGAGAAACCTTGATAAACCGATAATATTCAAAAGATTTCCAATTCCTTTAAATCTAAACGTTTTCAGTTACTCGTCTATAAGTAATTAATAAAAAAGTACTAAGAATATATTATTTTTATTTTCTGCATGGTATGGTAACTAGCTTTCTTTTAATTTAATAATAGTACGTTCAGCTTTGTATTAAATGTTCCATTTGCTATGAATTATATTTTCATTTCTTCAATTAAGAGCTTTTAATTTAGATTTTATGTTCTGCAGTATATAATATGCCAAAACAAACACATTATCATAATTCACTTACAAATGTAATCAGATATTGATTCTTTACATTATAAATAAAATAATAATTATTTGCTGCAAAAAGGATAGTTTATATTGCAAACAATTTCAACAATTTTATCGATAGTTATTTTTTATTTCAAACTTTATTTAATCAAAAGAACGAAGCTACTAGATGAGAACTTTTATTTATCTTTTCAGATGAATATCTAAACTCACCTTTAAGTCCCTATACTTATCAAATGAATAAAAGCATACCAAGGCATTATCGGCAGCCACCGCCATTGCAGTACGTTAACTTTAGATCACCTTTCATAACAGGTAAATATTGGTTTTTTTATATATTTTTATTAATTTAGTGTTATACTTTTTAAACAAAAATGTCATATATCATGTCTTATTGAAGAATATTATTTAAGAGAAAAATTAATAATGCGTTTTTTTGAGCAAACAATATTAATGCTTTTATTAAAAATTGTTTTTCAAAATTCAATTCTTTAATTATTTTCCAAAATGTAATTTGTAAATTGTTTTCTAAAATTCTATTTTTAAATTTCGTTTTAAAAATGTATTATAGACGAAAGTTTTTTTTCTTCTGTATATCAGATTGTTAACAGCAAAAGCTTACAAGTTGCATGAAGTTTAAAAACTTATTTTAAGAATCAGTTAAATATAGTTTCATCATCTTTTTAAAGATCTCCTTCCTAACTCTGAAAATTAATTTAAAATTTTAATATTTCCCAGTTGAAATCAACTTGCAGTTTGAAAGTAGCAATTAACTTTTAACGAAATTGAAATTATGTTTTATTGATTATTATCTAATATTAACATATAATGTAATACTTTGTTGCGGATTAATTGTCTAAGGGTTCAATCGTTAACATCAACAGGATAACCTCACTTTGGATAACTTTTTCAACTGGATAACATTTTAGCCTTAATTCAAAATTGACGGTCAAACATGCTTCAGGATTCTATGATGTATTTTGAAACTAAAATCATTCAATTGGATAACCTCACTTTGGATAACTTTTTCAACTGGATAACATTTTAGCCTTAATTCAAAATTGACGGTCAAACATGCTTCAGGATTCTATGATGTATTTTGAAACTAAAATCATTCAACTGGATAACCTCACTTTGGATAACTTTTTCAACTGGATAACATTTTAGCCTCAATTCAAAATTGACGGTCTAGATTGATGCTTCAGGATTCTATGATGTGTTTTGAAACTAAAATCATTCAACTGGATAACCCCACTTTGGATAACTTTTTCAACTGGATAACATTTTAGCCTCAATTCAAAATTGACGGTCAAACATGCTTCAGGATTCTATGATGTATTTTGAAACTAAAATCATTCAATTGGATAACTTCACTTTGGATAACTTTTTCAACGGGATAACATTTTAGCCTCAATTCAAAATTGACAGTCAAACATGCTTCGGGATTCTATGATGTATTTTGAAACTAAAATTATTCAATAAAAAATTAATTTTTTGAACGATGCATCAAAATTCCTGTTACTGAAATAATTAATACCAGTTGCTAAACTAAAAGTTCGGCGGGAGAGTTTTTTTTTGCCCCTGAACTATGAATTGGTCAGATAAAAAATCATTGATTGGTTAGATCACTGCACTGTATCGTATAAATATGAAATATTATAACATTCTGCCAATTACGAAACTAATTAAAAATGTTTTAATAGTCAAACACTAGGCATTAATTAACCAAAATGAAAACATTTTTTCCAATAAAAGTACTGAATTGGGCATCTAATTTGTGCTATTGAATAAGTTTAAGCTGCAAGTAATTACATATTATTTTGAAAATTAATTAAGATGCGTTTACCTTTTACCTGCAAATGGCTAGGGGAATTTTTACTTATTTTCTCTTTTACGGACGAGTCAAAAACTGAGCAATTTGATAGATGCTTCAATTCTTGCATGTATTTCTAGTAATTGGACATCGGGTATCGCCGTTAAAAATACTAAAAATGAAGAATACATAATTTAAAGACTTATTCTAAAACTAGGACGTTTGGTCGAAACTTAGATCGAAGGGATTAAAAATGATCCAAATATTTAAAAAGAACTAAATAATGATATGACTGATAATAATAATAGGATTGAATTGATAAGTTAAATAATAATATTATTAAACTAAATATTAATATGATTGATAAACTAAATAATACCAGGATACACAAACTATATAATCAAAGAACTGCCAAACTATGATTATTTCTTTCTGTTTTACTACCAGTTTAAGTGGAAAAACGTTCAAGGTTTATAATTACAGAAAAATCAATGATTTAAATTTTATATTCTAAGAGCTTTTGCTCTTGTCGACCCCTTTCTGAAGATCCAAATTCAGGTCTGAGCCCTCGAATTATTGATTGATAATCTCTTTAAGAGGATCAATTCGAATTTTTCAGTTAAAATCACGCATCTAAATTTTTACTTCGTAATAAAATTCCGATTCCAACAATTAAAAAATAATTTTCGCATTTTTATTCTAGTTGAAAGTATTTTTTGAAGACCCTTTTTAATTTTCTCGGTTACAGCGCTATTTGTGAAACAAAATGTATAAGTCAACAACTCAAATGGAATTTTTTTTTTTTTTTTTTTTTTAGAGAATCCGAAACTGCAATAAAAAGTAGTGATTCAAATTTGAGATTTCAAAGTAGCCCATGCATCACCAGAGGCATAGCTAGGGCTGGGGACAAACTCAGTTTTTGCTTTGCACCCCTTATGATATGGTGTAGGATTTTAAGCGACTTTTTGGAGTAATTTAAGTTTCAGATTATTTACAAAAAGCTTATATCAAGTGCACTTGGCAATGCTTTTTCTTTCTTATTTCATATTAAACAAAATATTCTGCAACTTTACATAATGATTAAGGCATCGTTAATTGATAATATCATAATTTTTTTCGATTTGGTTTCAATTTTAACGGTGTGTGTGTTGCAAAATGTAGGTTATATTACACTTGGATGCTTAAATGCATTTTACCCAGGAATTTTGTATTTTTAAACATTTTTCATATTTCATGAATTTGTCTTCCCTCTAAGGTAGGACCTAGGAGCAAGTATCCCGTCTAGTCCCAGCTAACTATGCCACTGTGCCCCACCCCCAGAGTGGTGAAAGATCGAGTTTGGTATTATTGGATAGCTCTTAAAAATAATGAATGTGTTTTAATTTCCAACTTTTTTAAGTATATATAGATACACCGAAGAGTCATTACATTATGACCACCCTGCTAATAACATGTAGGACCACCTTTAGCCCTCAAAACTGCTAGCATCCGCCGTGGCATTGATTCCACAAGGTGCTGATAGGTAGTCAGAGGTATCTGGTACCCAGCGCTCACTAATTGGTCCTGCAATTCCCTCACATTGCTAGGGGGTAGCGTGGGTCCTAATGTGCCCCATGAAAACATTGTTCCTGGGCGAGAAACCATGAAAACCTGGGAGAACCCATTGTTATAGATGGAGGATAGTCGTAATGTAATGGCTCTTCGGTGTATATATATATATATATATATATATATATATATATATATATATATATATATATATATATATATATATATATATATATATATATATATATATATATATATATATATATATATATATATATATATATATATATATATATATATATATATATATATATATATATATTAATAAATTCAGTGAGAGCGCAATTGTGTTTTGAGATGTAATTTCAGAAATCCTAGTACCATAACAAACAACTATTTTCTAGAAAGAATATAATCAAAATTTTTGAAAGCTCTCTCATAAATTTCATAAATTAATCAGATGAGTTACTTATAGCTAAATAAAAATATCGAACTTGGGTGCGATGTCATTTTTTGATAAATGTTCGTGAATAATGATGCTTTTTTACTTTTTAATCCTTCGGATATACAGATCTGATAGTGTTAAGACTCCTCCTAATTAACACGATATATATAAATCGATACACACCCTGAATTTGATAATTAAAAAAAAAAAACAAAAGAAAAAACATGAGATTGAAACATTAAACATTTTTCGTCCTTAAACAGTAACATATAATGTTATTAGAATATTTTTTTTCCTTCGAAAGAGGAGAACTTGATTCAAGTAAGCAAGTTACGGTTTTAATTATAGTAAAGTAGAAGAATTTTTAATAGAATAGAACCATGTGAAAAATATAGGGAATCATCAATAACAATCATATTGCTACACTAATTAATTATGGGATATTAATAATATAGTTGAGTTGATAAACTGGAAGAAGTATCCTTAGAAACGTTTTTCATATGAAAGCTGGGGCGTCAAAATTTTTGAAAAATAAACACAACAAGTACCTGAAAATGTTTACAGAATATTTTTATAAATATTTAACCAAGATTCATAAATTAAGTAAGAATAGGACTGCGAAATAGTCATTTTTCCCTGCTTTGATAATATTTTAACTCAAATATAATCAAAACTTAAATTTTAAAAAAAATAAATAAATAAAAAGTCAATAAAATTAATTTTTGCAGGGAACAATTCCTTTTTGGTGACCCCTTCTTAAAGGCTCCATCATAGATTCGGGTCATGATTCATATATTGGGAACCCTTTAATGATCCACAAATCAAGCCGCATATTAAATTCATTAATCTAAACAAAATCAGTTTGAAAGTTACACATCTTCAGAGCGCTGAAGGACATTAAAAATTTTGCGTCGTTAAAAAGTAACATAAAATCTCGTTAGAATAATTTCTTTCCTATTAAAGTAGGGTACTTAATGCAAGTAAGCAAGTCGAGGTTTTAAATATCAGTTCAAACTTAAGTTTCATTGTTTATTTGAGCGACATTTAGTTGAATCAAGAAAAAACGGCGACATCATCAAGAACTCAATGTTTCTAAGATCGGATATCAGTAGGAAAGCCACTTCAAAGTTAACCTTTTAACAAGTGGTCTTATAAACAAATTCCTATTAATACACCTGGTCGTCGTTAATAATATAGGCGCCTGTCACAAGTACCATTAACACAAAGGAAGCCTTCTTTTTTTGATAAGCAGCGCACTCCACCACTTATTTGCCTTTTAAGTCGCATTTGCTTTTTATCGACGCAAAAGTGTTAAAATATGAGGCTTTAGCGGTATCTCAAGAGTTTAGCGTGCGCCATTTACGTTAATAAAAATGAAAGAACTAAATAAATTCATTGTACATGGATGAAAACAAGACAGGTTCATATTATTGGTTTGCTGTCAGTTAGTCAAGAGTGGCTATTTCACTGTTAGAGATAATATCGTGTTTCTATGGTTGATGGTTAGACGATGCGTTTTTATGCAAGTTCTTTTCTGGAAACATTATAATTGAAGTACTTATCACAGACTGTGTTTTGTTAATTTTATTTTATATCTCCCTCAGGGTTGTAATATTTTAATTTATTGACAATAAAATGAGATATAACTAAGATGCTTCTTTTAATTTTTTTTGAAGAAAAATTATTTTATACAATTGAATCTTAGTGATATTTGGATGAAATTTGTGACGCTAACATTCCAGCATTCAAAAAATCTTTTTCCCTTTACGTATTTAAGCTATTTTTTGTTTAATGTTCAGAGTGAAAACTTTGCATATAGCATTTTTGGTTATTGACTAAGAGTGAAACTTTTTTAAGAATATTTTCTATAAATTTTGAACTTACATAAAAACATAAAAACTTTTCAAAATCAGTAAAATTATGGTCGAAAAAATTTTTCGCGAAAAATGTATTTACAATAGCTTGTTGATATTTTTTAGATGCCGAAAATATTAATTCTATGATTCAAATTATAGCAATTAAATGAGTGTATAGCGCTTCAAAGTATTGATTCTTGACAATATTTTCCAATAATAATAAAATCTTAGATATGCTTGAAGGAAATTTGTGACGCTATAACATTCCAGCATTTAAAAATCTTCTTTCCTCTTTTTAAGTAAGCGCTTTTTTTCTTCCTAAAATTGTTACAAAACTTTGTGTGTAGCAGTTTTGGTAATTGATTAAGAGTTAAAATTTTTTTGAAGAATATTTTTTACAAATTTTGAATTTACATAAGAACATAACAGCTTTTCAAAATTAATAAAATCATTGTAAAAATTTATTTTCTTGAAAAATCAGTTTCCAATAGCATGATAAAAGTTTTTTAGATGCGAAACATTTTAATTTAATGATTCAAATTATAATAATTAAATGAATGTCGAGTGAAAACATTGCGTCAAGCAATTTCGGTTATTAGTTAAAAGTTAAACTTTTTTAAATAATATTTCTTATAAATTCTTAGCTTATATAAAAATGTAACAGCTTTTCAAAATTATTAAAATTATTTCAAGAAATGTTTTTTCGTGAAAATCTATTTAGAATAGCATGTTGATATTTTTTCGATGGCAAACATTTTAATTTTATGATTTAAATTAATAGTAATCAAATAAATGTATTGTGAAAACTTTGCATAAAGCAATTTTGATGATTAGTAAAGAGTTAAACTTTTTTGAAGATTATTTTTAATAAATTTTGAACTTTCATAAAAACGTAGAAGCTTTTCAAAATCAATAGAATTACAATAAAAAAAATTCATGAAAAATTTATTTACGTGATGATATTTTTTAGATACTGAAAATATTAGTTCTATGATTCAACGTATAGTAATTAAATGAATGCATAGCATTTCAAAATATTGCATCTTGGTTTATTTTTAAATAATAATGAAATTCTTGTCGCCTCCTTTAAGAGCTTTTTTTCCTTCCTTAAATGGTTATTACTTATGACGGTATTAGTTTTGCGTGTAGCACTTTTGGTAATAGGTTAAGAATTAAACTTTTTTAAGGAATATTTTTATAAAGTTTGAACTTACATAAAAACGTAACAGCTTTTCAAATAAAATAAATTTAATAAAATAAATAATAATAAAATCTTAGTTGTATTTCAATAAAATTTATGTCACTAACGTTCCAGTATTTAAAAATTTTATTTCCTCTTCCCTAAAAAAATCGTACTAAAAGACTTTGAGAGTAGCAGTTTTGGTAATTGGTTATACGTAAAACTTTTTAATGACTTATTTGTATAAATTTAAAGCTGAAACGTAAAACTTTAAACTTATAACAGTTATTATAAAAAATGATTTCATGAGAAACCAATTTACAGTACCATGTTGATATTTTTGAGATGCCGAAAATTTTAATTTAATAATTAAAATTGTAATGTTTAAATGAATTTGTAGCTCTTTAAAATATTGCATCTTATTGATGCTTTTAAATAAATGTACTTTTGAGTGAAGTTTCCCGAAAAAATTGCAAATAAAACTATGTACCCCTTTTTTGTTATTATATCGTTTATATTTTTGAAGGATATATTCAATGCTATTTAACTTGACCTACCAACCTCACCCCTGAAGCGACTTCAAAATCATAAATGGGAACCCCATTTTTTAAGAATTAGAAAACTCTTTGTTTCATTAGTTTGCTGTATTTATGTCAAACATTTTTTTTTTGAACTTACACCAAGAAAAAAAAGTATGGTGAAAATTACTAGAATATGGTAAAAATTATCTGATTCATCGGAAACAGCAGAAAGCAGGGTAATTTTCAGTAATTAAGTAAGTGTTTGGTAATGATTTTAGTAAAACTAACAATGAAATATGTTCTTATTATTATGCTGTTAAAATTTTGTAATTTTATCATGATTTTTAGAGCATGGCTTAAAGAATATTTATTCGATGAAACTTAATTTTTAGTTGAACTTGATTTAGGTTCTAGGACAAATCTAATTTAGGATATTTTTTATTTTTGTATTATTATTGTTCTTGTTAGTTTTGGAAAACTTGGTATTTAGAGCTACCTCTTTTTATCATTCGGCTTTAATTGTCAAATATTGCTATTTTTCGTACAATTAAGATTGTTACTGTGCATAATTAGTTTTTTTTTCTCAATATTTTACAGCAAGTCCACATGTTACCCACAGTTACCAAAGCTTAAATAATGCCATCATGGGTCAAAATATTCCTATTACAATTACTACTTCGCAATCAGCTCTTGCACCATCAACAACAGTTCCTTTTCCATGGGCAACAGCTGCTCGAGGAAAACCTAGAAGAGGAATGATGAGAAGAGCAGTCTTTTCAGATGCTCAAAGGCAAGGTCTTGAGAAAAGATTTCAACTTCAAAAATACATAAGCAAACCAGATCGAAAAAAGCTAGCAGAAAAGCTAGGATTAAAAGACTCACAGGTAAATATGTTATTTTTTCCCCCAGTTTAATGTAAACAGTGAGACACAACAAAATAAAAAAAGTTATCACCCTGAATAACCTTCATTCCTAATGAGTGAATTTTCTCGTACTAAGTGTCAATCTTAATGGTCTCCGGGGGTAACCTCAAATATGCTATTTAATTAGTGCAAACTAATAATTAAGTTACGAAATCAGACACAAAAACGTACTTTCTCTGAATAATTATATTTTTTATTTTTTTATATTTGGATTCCTGACCCTCAAAAAAATTTCGAAAAGATTTGATCATAACTTGGGGGGGGGGGCTAAGGAGTTATATATGTTTGGCGATAGTCATAAAAAACCGCCAAACAAAGTCTCCGCCATAAATGAGTAATTTAAAATAACCATAAGCAAGTTCACGAGAGCAATACCTAATTTTAATCCGTTGCTAAGTTCAGACTATGAAAAAAATGAAATAATGTTCTTTGATTGCTCAGAGAAGTTAATTTATTAATAGTTAATCGAAAATATCTCCAAGTTTCTTGGCAATAGACATTTTTTCAGAGGATTTCTGATCAAAAAGTAAGAATTGTTTTCTTTTTAATCTCTTTTGAAAAGAATATTTGAATCGAATCGATTTATAAACAATTTTTGTTTTTCGAAGCTTTTAGAATTTCAACACGTAAACTTTTTATCTGACATTATTTATGTTTTGTTGTTTTTACTTCATCTATACGAGGATTTCATAATAAAATAAAATTTACATTACGTATTATAATTGCATACACAATTTTAGAGATAATCATTTTTACAGCTTTGATTGAGTCTTCTAGGCAAGAAAATTTAAAGAAACTAAAAAAGAAAAAAAAAACTGCCTGAAAATTTTTTTGAAGGTATGGTTATTCTGATGCACATTCAGAAATTTTTTTATATAATTTACGATATTTCTTTAATTGCGGAAGTTGGTAAATGTTAAGTGGCATTTTAAAACATTGAAATATGTTATATTTAAGAATAACATATTGTAATAATAAGTTGTATATTGTAGGATTCATTTTTTTAAAAAAATCGCTTCATTTGGCCAAATATTTAGGTTACATGGTTTACTTTGTATAAAGATGATTTGCAAATAGCATCCTGATGTTTCGATACATTCTGAAACTTATTTTCACAAATTCAATACAAAATGTCGCTCAACATGTTCTTCAATTATGATCAGCTACATCTATCTTCCCTCCACTGTATTGAATTTTGTCTAATCTGTTATGAAACTAGGTTAGCTCAGTAGTTAAGACACTGAGCTCTCATTGTGGAGGGTTGGGGTTCGATCCCAGTGGCGGCTTAAAGTCCATCCAGCTTCAATTCGATGGGTACCAGCCTTTCTAAGTGGTAGCAGGCAATTGCTATCATCATGCCAAAAGGCTCGAGGACGTTGAAACCTTTATGATTCGCTGGAACATAACAGGTTGTTTTGGGAATGCTTTATTTGCCTGTTATAAAAAGCCAAAGATCTACAAGCTGCTGAAAGTATTACATATTCCATGCCCTTCTGATGTTGTGACTGATTTAGGAGTTGTGAGTTCAGGTGCCAACTACGCCATCAAAGTTGCTTACATATTTTTTCTTAACCAAATCTCAAACAGAGATAAACAATTAAAAATGTTATATTTTATAAATGCTGTCCTTCAAAGCACATCAACTCCAAACCTTTAAAGGGGTTTATTTTCTTCTGGTTCCTCAATTCCAAAACACCTAAGCGATCTTTTAATTATTTTTTTAGTTGACTCCCTTTTATTTTTGCTTCATACGTAGTTTATAACACCGTTTGATTCGTTACAATGAGTTCATAAGGAATGTGATAGAGATAGATTGAGACTGTATATATCAATCAGGCACTCCGACATTAACTCCACTATCAACCAGCCATCCAAAACAAAAGAAGGTTTTGATCAATAACCTTTGGAATATAGAAAAATTTTGTACTAAACCAAGCATGTTTATTTTATAAACTATGAAAGAAATAGGATATTCAGCTGTTTTTACAGCGTGCCGCAACTTCACTTTGAATATTTTCTGCCGTTTTATTGAAATTTGGCAGCATTAAAAAGTGTTACAAGCATAAAGTCTTAGTGAATCGATTTATAATGTTTCCATAAATCTATATTTTATAGTTATTCTGTAAAGATATGTTTGTTTTTCAAATTCCTATGAAATTTTTATCTGTCAGTGAAAACATTTCGAGCTAACTCCTTTTTAGTTTCGTGGAACTTTTCGCCGACTCGTCGCGGTGTGGGTGCAGAGAGCATGCTGTCGGCTTGATATAAATCCACTAATCTATGCTTATTGATCTGTAGAGAGTAAAAGTATGCTAATGTTTCTCTTGAGGGGACAGCGTTATCACTCTTCGCTAAAAACTGCCAATCAATACGCGCCTCCACATTGTGGTCGATGATTGGTTGCAGCTGTGACGTCATTTATATTCAAGCAATTCAGTGGCTTGCGCCTCTAAGCCCCATGTCGTACGCTTACATTCGTTAATGCTAAAGCTGACAAAAAATATGAAAGCGTAAGACAAGCATCAATAGGCGGCCAAACTGCACAGCTGCTAAGAGCGACTTACTCCTTGTTATTACCCATCTACCTTTAGTATACTTGTGTCTCATTTTGATGGCTCTTTCAATACTTAATGAGCTGATGTTCTCTAACCACTTACTTAATAAGTTGGCCATTTGAATGAATATTTTCTTGTATTTAAACGGATTTAATAGTGGAAGTATTAGGCTGATTCTTATGGATTTAAAAATATAAATTAATCTTATTAGGGCTTCATTTACAGAACTCAAACAATGACTGCATAAATGACTGCACTGCATAAAAATATGAAAGCGTAAGACAAGCATCAATAGGCGGCCAAACTGCACAGCTGCTAAGAGCGACTTACTCCTTGTTATTACCCATCTACCTTTAGTATACTTGTGTCTCATTTTGATGGCTCTTTCAATACTTAATGAGCTGATGTTCTCTAACCACTTACTTAATAAGTTGGCCATTTGAATGAATATTTTCTTGTATTTAAACGGATTTAATAGTGGAAGTATTAGGCTGATTCTTATGGATTTAAAAATATAAATTAATCTTATTAGGGCTTCATTTACAGGACTCAAACAATGACTGCATAAATGACTGCACTGCATAAAAATATGAAAGCGTAAGACAAGCATCAATAGGCGGCCAAACTGCACAGCTGCTAAGAGCGACTTACTCCTTGTTATTACCCATCTACCTTTAGTATACTTGTGTCTCATTTTGATGGCTCTTTCAATACTTAATGAGCTGATGTTCTCTAACCACTTACTTAATAAGTTGGCCATTTGAATGAATATTTTCTTGTATTTAAACGGATTTAATAGTGGAAGTATTAGGCTGATTCTTATGGATTTAAAAATATAAATTAATCTTATTAGGGCTTCATTTACGGGAATCAAACAATGACTGTAGACAGTAGCAAGCGATTGACTTTAAAAAAAATTATGTTTAATATAAAGGGTGTTTCGCACTGATTACCTTTAAAATCTGTTTTTAGAATCTTTGTCAAAAATGAAGTAGACACATAAAGAGTAGAAAATCAGTGTTTAAACGAGGAAAAATGAACGAAAATCTTATCAAAATTGAGCAAACACTACTGAGGAAGGGGAGACTGAAAATACCAGTACTAATTTTATTTTTTAAAGGATTAAATTTAAAGGCATTTTTAGAAATCGTTTTTCTCTCAATTTCCTTACCGCTATCTAACAGGTTTTAATGCTTTCATTCCCGCTTTCCTCAGTAAAGGTTCGTTCGATTTCGATATCGTTTTCTTCCCTGCCTGAGTTATAATTTGTAATCACAAATGTCTACATTTTCACATAATTTTAAAAAGTAGTGTTAAAATTTATCATTATTGAACATTTGGTGTAATTTTAGAATCCTTTTTAGAAAGGTAGTAAAAAAGTATTTACATTAGGGACCGTGAATTTTTATTAAACAAGTAAAAACGGAAACTATTGAAATATAACGAATCCCCTCTGAGGAAAACCGGACTATAAAGGAACCTAAATCACTCTGACTAAAACAGAGGGGTGTTGAAAGGTGATTATTAAAAATCCTCCAACTTTCATAGAGCAATCAATTTAGTTTTAATATTTTTTATAACACCTTCTTTACTTGTGTTTTGGCAGATTTCAGTAAAAATTTTTTTCTTGTTCTTTACAAAATTTTTAATATGCGAATATGCAACCTCTACAAACTAAGAAATTGGGTTTGATCGCTAATTACAATAATACGGCTCATTTCTTCTTTTGAGAAAAAAGCCCAGCTTCCGTAATTGTAACGAACTTCAGTAAAATTTGCAGAGTTAACCATTTAATTAAACCAACTTCCTTCTTCGGAAAAGAAGCCCAACGAATATAAAAATACCTCCTTAGAAGAAAAGAAAAGAAAAAAAAACTTTGTGGCGAGCAGCTACTATTGGCTGGTAGAGATTATCCTGTTAAAAAAAGATCAAAATACTTGTAGCAAAAGGAAACTGGAACCATTATATATCCATCGTTGAACAGCCGACCCAATTTTGGGTTTACGACTACTAACGTTCAACTCCGTAGCCTTTTAATTTTGAACTAATTTTGAATTAAGACAAGGAAACTCCTGGATCAGGACCCTCAGAGGTATGATTTGTTATGGGAACATGGGGGACTTTGCGACTCGACAGATTTAACGTGCATCAGTCTTCGGCCGGTGGGGATCGAACCCACTGACTCTTGGACAAAGGCCCAGTGCCCTACCAACCAGGATATTCCGGCTCACTAACTGGAACCATTAGAGATTATACCAGAATCAGTATAAACATACTGGTAATTTAAATTTTTGTATGAAATCAAACAGGGGATTTTGGAACCTGATATGACACCATACTTGAAATTATGAAACCAGTATGGTACCTTTCTTTAAATTTCATTAGCATTTTATACACTCAGCAAGCAACAACTGGGCATAATTTGCACCAATATTGTGTTCAGTTTCGTATAAATAAAATAAATAAATAACAGTATACTGCTGTTCTGAGAAAAACAGCAGTTTTTCTAATTAAAAGGTAGTGAAAAGTGAAGATACTGTCTTTTTTCCCCCGAACCCTTATTTGCTGTCGAAACCTTATTAGTTTAGCTGATTTCGTGGTATGTTTGAGGAAGCAAAGGGCAGTACAAATGATGCAGGCTTTTCATTTTATTTTATCACCGTTGGTAAACAAAATACAAATTTGAAATAATAATTTTGAATTGTAAGGTATACAATTTATTACATCATTTTAAAGAATGTAATTATTTTACATGAAAAAATGTGAAATTTAAGCGAAATAGCTTTTGCGAATAGTTCTTGAGCGAATTGAGCAAATAATTCCTGAAAAATCGAATTTTAAAAATACTTCTTATTTAAAATTCAATTTCTCTGCATCTATTCGACCAATTTCACTTAAATTTTGTATTTCGTCATGTAGAATTACATTCTTTAAAATGATGTAACTGATGATCTTTGCTTCGTATTCCGTTACTTCAAATATCGTTTGCAGTAATTAACTAATATAATTTTTAGGGTACCCTTTCTAATCATTAAGAGTAAGTCCTAGAACGTGAAGATCCGATCATTAGATCAAAAGTTATTCAAGGCGATCCTTTTTATCGCACTTAACAAATTATTTTCGATGCAACGTGGACAAGAAATTGTTGGTTATTAATTTTTTTTTTTTTAAAAAAAGTCCATCACAAGTTTTATATCTTTTGCAGGTCAAAATTTGGTTCCAGAATCGTCGAATGAAATGGAGAAATTCGAAAGAAAGAGAACTCCTTTCATCAGGCGGTACAAGAGAACAAACACTTCCAACCAAACATAATCCCAAGCCTGATTTGAGTGACATCGTCCTACGAGTTAAAGTTCCTACTTCTGATGAAAGTTCCAGAGATAAGTTACCAGAACTGTCTTCATGTGATTGTCAAGATATGGATGATGACACGTCATCTGACGGCTTAGAATTAAAAGTCGTATAAATCGACTATTTATGTGAACATTTTACTTCCATTAAATTAGTGCATTACGAAATGCGAATTAAAAATTTACAAAAGACTTTTCAAGTAAATATTTTAGAATGAATTTAAAGATATATTTTTTGTTTTGAAGCCACATTCGGAGTGTTTTCTAAATATATAATTATTCTGTAATAAAAAGGCTCAAAGAAATAAATTCAGTTTTGAAAATAATAAATAGTTTTATTAAGATTTTTTTTATATTTAGTTTTTTCGAAGTACACTCTATAACAAAAAAATTGACGCACCAAGAAGGAGTTGTCCGATTGAAACGAAAATTGTTGGATAGGAAGACAATGTACAAAATAGTAAATGATTAAAATTTCAGAACAATTGAATAATTTATTGCAGAGTTACAGTAACAAGTTCAATAAGGTGTTGACCCTCCTCTAGCCTGGATACAAGCTGCCACACGGCGTGGCATAGACCGATAAAGCTCCCGGATGGTCTCTTGCGGTATTTCCTGCCAAATTCGATCCAATTGTCGAACGAGGTCATCAACATTCAGTGTCAGATGCAATCTCCTTCCCATCATATCCCAGACATGCTCGATGGGAGAGAGATCTGGTGATCTGTCAGACCAAGGAAGAGTTTGACAAGCTTGCAGACAGTTCATAGCAACACGTGCCGTATGTGGTCTGGCATTGTCCCGCTGAAAAACCAGCCCAGAGGGCGCAGCAAAAGGAACGGTAGCAAAACAGGTCTTAGGATGTCGTCGACGTACCGCTGTGCAGTAAGTGTACCTCTAATGACGGCAGTGTGGCGTGCAATAGTGAAGGCAGGATCCCCCCTCTGCCCTGTGCGTCTCCAAACACGTCTTCGATGATCGTCAGGACACAGTTGGAAGCGGGATTCGTCGCTAAAGACTATACGTCCCCAGTCGGCATCATTCCAGCCTGATCGAGTCTGGAATTCTACTATTGATCGATTTTGCGCGTCTTAGTGCGTTCTTGGTGCGTCAATTTTTTTGTTATAGAGTGTATTTAAGAAGTTTTGGTTTAGAGTTGGAGTGCATTGAATATTTTTAACTTTATGTTTTTTCTTCAATAGTAATACAAATGGTCAAAAAATAAGAAATTAAATCAATGCGAATTTTTTTTTACATATAGATTTTGATAAACAGACATTTTTAAAATAGATTTGATTTTTTTAACATAAATGTCGGATTTTGAAGTTAAATGATAAATTTGAAAAATTTTTATTTAGCCCTTTACGCATAAATTTTATTAAGCATATTTTCATACTCTTGTCTTCATTTTGTATTAATTTAGGTGAAAATAAGTCAAAATCTTATATTTATCATTTCAATAATTTATGATTATGAAATGCAACATAAGCTACCGGTGTCTTTTTCTACGCTAAAGGAAAAATCTTCCTACATGGCTCACTTCCAAACAATAGTTTTTCAAATTTGTACGCATTTTCAGTTATTTAGATCTGAGAGAAACAGTTATTCATCTTTGAAATTTCTTTAATAGGAATAAAAATACATTTTTTTAGGAATAAAAAAAATTAAAACTACTTTTTTTTTAAATTTTATATTTTGATACAAACATAATTCCGATAATCTAACAGATATTTTTAATTAATTATTAGCCTGCTTTTATGTTTAAAAAATATCAAATTATATTTTTACTTGTAATAAGAGAGCCAGAAAAAAATATATAAAAGGGACACCGGTATTTCATATGCGTCAAAGGGTTAAAGTGAAATAAAGGAACTGTGTGATTCTGAATTTTCAGAAGATGTGTTGAATCATATAGAAAACCACTGAATCAGTTCGTTGCAATTATCACAAACATTTACTTTAAACAATCGGGATCAATTATCTAGAATTAAAAAAATTGAACTTCGTCCCCCCCCCCCAAAAAAAAAGAAAAACGTTTAGAAATCATTATTTCCTTTTTTAAATTTTATTTTTGGAAAAGGCGTTTGAGAATTTAGATGAATTAAATGAAATGCAACGATAAATCATACTAGTCCATTAAGGGCTTAGTTGATTTTGTAATTATGCTAAATCACCAATAACTTTAATTTAGATCATGTAAACCGGAATTTTTATTACATATTTCAAATATGTTTTTAAAATTTAACTTTTCTAAATTTTCTTAATTATAATTGCCGACAGAAGATACCATAAGCATAGAAAATTAGAAAATAAATTATGACTTACGTTCTTTTAGCGTCAAATTAATTGTATGGTTTTGGTTTGTAAAGTTTGTAAAGTTGGTTTGTGGCTTTTTTTAAAATTAATTATGCGAAGAGTTGAAAAGTTTAAATTATAATTCTAAATCTAATCTTATTAAGATATGAGTTTATGGATCTTAAAACTAGTCAAAAGCAATATGAATATTGGAATTAAAATAATTTTTACGTATTCAAATGTCTTCACAGCATTTCCTGTTCATTTTAAAATTGTTTTTTTTTTCTGAAATAATTATTTATATCATAAATACTTATGTATTCCTGTTTTTTCTTATATTTTTTCTTAAGAAAACTTTTTTTAAGGAATCTTAAAGAAAACATTTTATTACTTTATATTCAAATGCTCCTATCTCCCAAAATCATGAAAAATATTTCTTATTGTTTTCAGTCCATGTAATTTTTTTTATTACTTATAGTAGATGAAATTATAGATTTATTTTTAAAGAACTTCCTTGTAGAAAATAACTGTACATTATAAAGATTTAATTTTAGTCTTGATTAAATAGGGCATTATTTAAGATGTTTCTAAACTGTACAAAAATACAACGAGTTTATTCAGAAATATGCTTACTCAATTTGCTGTGTAAAAATATTTGTATATTTTAAACTGTTAAATAATAACGTTTCTTTTAAAAATCTGCTTTTGTGTGCGTCCTTTCAATGTATTAATTTGTCTATATCACATTCTATCGACATTTTTTAATGCTGAACATATGGATTAAATAACTTTAACTTTTCCCCAGAAAATCAGGAGGGATTCAGATATTTCACCCTATCAGTGGACTCTAGATTACTCCAGTTAGGCAATTGTTATTGGATAAAAATGATAAACTGATACCATCGATATCATTTATGATACAATTTCACTATTTTAAAATCATGGCGAACAATGTTAACTATATAATCATAATCATATAGTGTGTCCATGGTAAGAACTCCCTCCGCCACAAATCTGAGGCCGTCTGCTGTTATGGAAACAATGGAGCCGCGATAGCTCAGGGGAATGAATTCGCCTTCCTATGAGGTGAACCGGGTTCGAATCCCATCAATGACTGGTCGATTCGAATCCGCTTCTGGTTTGCACCGATCACAGTACTGACGTGAAATATCCTAAGTGGTAGACGGATCATGGGTTAGAGTCCCTTTGCCGTAAGGCTAACCGTGGGAGGTTCTCGTGGTCTTCCTCTCCATGTAACGCAAATGCGGGTTGCTTCTGTCAAAAAAGTTCTCCACGAAGGCAAATTTCTCTCAATACTTGATCCATGAGTTCCCTTGTCTTCCGGATAGGGTTCAAAATTAGAAGGCTACGGAGTTGAACATAAGTAGTCATAAACCCAAAAATTGGGCAGGTTATTTAACGACGAATATAAAGTAAAATATGAAAACAAGGATAGCGCATTTCAGGGAGGGTAGCTTCTCTTCACTTTAGGGCTAACAGACCGAAGAAAAAAGTTTCCTTTCCTCTCGCCGACCCGAGCAAATAATCTGCCCTAAGCAACGACCCCATACCTCTACTTGAAATAGTTATAACTCGTTACCATAGTCACCGCCACGGGTCCAGACGAATGACTAGGGGAGTTCTTACTTTAGACAAACTATATGTTACGTATGGGTGAAACCATAGTAACAGGTTCAAATCTTTTTGCGTATATCATGAAAAAGTAATTTGTCACTATCATTTTATTCCTCGTTCTAACTTTGATGTTGGAATATTTTTATAATTTCTAAGGTATTCATAAAAAAATTTAAATTGGGGAAATAGTAAAAATTTTAATTTTTAATTTTTTAATTTATTGTTTCGTACGGACAATTGGAACCATTTATGCTGGTTTCATGAAAATGTACTGGTTGGAAATTTCAATTCACTCTCTACACCAATTTCGATTTTAAAATCTTTTTATAATTTCTCAGGTATTCACAAAAAAATTAAAAATTGGCAAAATATTCAAAATTTGAAGCTCTTTTTCCTATTAAATTTTAATGTTGTGGAAACAATTGGAACAAATTAAAGTGGAGTAACCCATATGTTGAAGAATAAAAGTCTTTCAATAATGTATAGAACGTATGAAAGAACAAATCGAGTTTTTTCTTCGATGTAATACTACCGTCATGTGAGGCTACTTTGTGCAGGATTTCGCAGTTTTTGTACTTTGACATGTAAAAGAACTATGTTAATTCAAACTTTAGTAAAATTTAGCGATATTATATTCATAACTGGACTCAGACGAGTGAATTTGATCAATATTGGCATTATTTGTATGTAATATTTACAAATAATAAGTCAAAACATACCTTGCACAAAGTAGCCCCCAAGTCGGGCTACTTTGTGCAGCGATAGGAATTCAGTTTAAAAATCATGTTTTTAGTAAAATATTGATATAAAATTGTTAAAAAAGTTAATTGTTGACATTTCTAATAACAAAAACATCAAGATATGTAAGGGTAATAGTTCGAAAATAATTTTCAGCGTTAAAAAACCATTTTTTATAAAGAATTTCTTTCTTAAAAAGAATGTCTATTTCAAAACATTTGAGTTTAAACAAAAGGAAACCATATACATTTTTGAACATTGAAATGGATGAAATTTCAAAAATAATAATTATTACATATTCATTAACATTTATAATATTGATAAATTTGAACATAACATGCTTGAATGAACATGACAGAACTTGCTCTTCAGTTTCTGTCAAAATCACCTGATGACCTATAAAATAAATTTTTATGTGTTAAATCGTTTGATTAATTCATTAGAAAAATCTTTGTCGAAGAAAAATAATAGTTTACCAGTACGTTTCACGTGTTTTTTGTGAATTTTATTTGAGATAGTATTTTTGTGTATTTTGTACTTCCGAGAAGCTACTGCAATCGACATACCACCAGCAACTGCTTGCAAACATTGTTGCAGCTTTTCTAAAGTGCAATCACGGTAGTTTCTCGTTCCAGGTATTTTTTTTTGTAACGTCTGACAATTTTTCTGTCGAAAATAAAAAAACGAAAGAAACTTTGCACAAAGTAACCCCACAGTGCATTTTTTTTATTTTCCGTTTATTTGTTATTAATTTTCAAAATTTTTTAGCGCTAACATGATATAATTGCTTATTAATATATAAATAAAAAATTTTGCACTTACGACAATTGTTTAATCAACGTCTTTGCATTCCACAGCTAAAGTTTCCACGCACACTTTTCGACGTCCGACGTTCTCGGAAAGCTGTTGACATTGGATAAACAAAACACACTCTGAGTTTGTTTTAAAATTCGAAAAAATATTTGTAGTAATAGAGGAGACTTCTATCTTCAAATTTCACAAATTTTTAACTTGAAAAAAACATAATATTGAATAGCAGCACTTGAAAAGTGCCAAATTTGAATTTGCGCAAAGTAGACCCCGCTGCACAAAGTAGCCCCACATGACTGTATCACAACACTACACAGGGAGGTGGATTAATAATGAAGTGAAGGAAGCAGACACCACATGAAATCGGAGTATGCCGATAATCGGAAATAAATTATCTATTAATGTTTAATTTTATATGGTCAGAGTTTAATATTTTACATATTTTTACAGTATATATCTTTGAATTTTGAGTCAGGTTATAATTTTTGATTAATGAAATGAGCAGAGTGCTCTATATCACTATCCTTAATGCATATTTTAGAGATACTTATCGAAAATAAAGTAAAAAATATATGCATATTAAGAGATGCAAATTAATAGTTAAATGAGGAAAAGACAAAAGCGTTATCAAAACTTTGGCGAATAATTGTTGAAGAAAGCAGGAATGAAAATATCAAAACGTTTTTGATTGTCGGAAGAAGTTTGAAGGTGTTTCTAGTAATCGCCTGTCTCCTCCTCTTAATTTTCTCAGACAATATGCAATGAAGATTTCATTCTCATTATTCCAGAATTTTTACTTTCTTCATCTGTACTATCTGTCCTCATTGCGGGAGCGACGTTGGCCCACCTAATATGGTGCCCCTGAACGAGAGGCCAACAAAATCGCCCTGTATATACCTGAATTGACGGATGTTAACACAGGTGGGCATTGGAGAAAAAAAAAACTTTCTTCATTTAAAAAAAAAAAAAAAGAAAAAAAAAAGACAACTTTCTTTATTTAAAAAATAAAAAAAACTTTCTTCATCTTAAAAAAAAAAAAAAAATTCATTGTCAACGCCTCCAAAGTCTTTTTTTTAAATATGTACAAAATTGTTACTATTTTTATGTTTCATTTTCATTTGTCTGAGACATTTAAGCACTCTGAAAAAAGAATTCGCGTACTGTTTAGTTCGAAATATTGATTTACCCTAGTATTTATTACATTGTATATCTACAATATTTATAAATATTACATAGATAAACACTTGAGTTTAATAAAAACTCCAAATTTCGAGAGTTGAAAGTATTTTTGTTTTTGTGGCCAAATTTTTATCCAGAATAATAAAATATTTTAAGTTAAAAAGTCAGTAATTCCAAACTTTCAACAAGTAAATTGCAGTGCACGAATTATTCTTAAGCCAAAAGTTCAATATTTGTCTGTAAATATCGTTTCTTGAATCATTAAATTTTTGTGATTAAGTTTTTAAGTAACGAAAATAATTAAAAGCGCAAAACAGTTAAGGAAATTTTATACTAATTATTAAGTTTGTGGCTATTAGCACTCCCCTCTAAAAAATAGATTTATTTTCTCACTTAAGATTGAAAGAATGAAGTATTTAATAACACAGGAGACAGAAGCAACTATACTGCGCCAAACACAAAAAACATTACGGTCTAAATCAACAATAAAAGCAAGACACAAAAACAGGAAATTTTTTAAAAAAGTAATAAGGACTAAAAAGGAAAAAACTAACTAAGGAACCTCAATATAAAATAGGTTCTCTATATCGAAAACTCTTTGGTTTAAAAAATGTTTAAGTGGGAATCGCAACTAAGCAAGTAAAAGATATAGGACTTATATAATAAAGATATACTACATCACGTCACCAATATAGCCCACAGTAAAGTACTACATCAAGTTGACAAAAGTTGACAAAGCTTATTCAAAGCAATGTCCTGTGACGACAACCTCGTACCGCGATCAAAATTTCGATTTAATTTGGAAAATTCTGACATAAAATTATGAGTAATTCAATAAAATTTTCATGATATCAATTTAAGTAACTGTTAATTGTTCGCATTTTTTTTTTTTTTAATATTGTTACACAAAAATTCATGTAGCTTACATTTTTCAAAATTAATAATTGAAGATCAAAGGGGAAGAATGATTTATGTTCATGAAAGATAATTCTGAGAAAAAAGAAACTTTTCAGGGAAACTTTTCAGGAGCAAGCATTATAATCGAAATCGTGCAAATTAAAATATTCGCGAATGTCACAAGTATTTATTTACATAAGCCAAAAATTTCGAAACATGATTTACAATTATTTTATATGAAAATAATTAAGTTTGAAATTCAGGTTATCCAAGAAACTTTTTTTTCCTCCCCAAACTAATTCTTGCGTCCCCAATAGACTCCTTTGCTCTTCTCTCCACCTATTCCTCTTTTCTTCTAAGGTACAGAGGGCAAAAATAAATAAATCAATATATAAATTTTTTTTTTTTTAATGGCGGGCACTTGGAACTATTGTCCATTGACCACAGAAAGTGCCAGTGCTGCTAACTCTCTTTTCGTCACCCAGTGGGCACCTGTGGCGAAACCACGGCGGTGGAGCAACGTCACCCACGTCACACTACCACAACCCGTTTATAGGGCGGGTCACATTCACACATTCACTCACAAAGGAGAAAGGATATAGAACACAGATAGAGAGAAAGAAACATCCATGCCTTGCCCGGGATTCGAACCCAGAACCTTTCTGATATAAAGACAGTTCCCTGCCCCCGACAAAGGCCGGTCGGCTAAATAATAAAAGAAAATAAATAAATAAATATGTAATAAAATAAAATGAATACATAAATAAAAAATGAATCACCCTTAATAACTTTTGTTCTTAATGATCTAATTTTTATGCAGACTCAATTCTAATGGTTCGAGGGGCCAACCTCAAATATGCTAATTTATTAGTGCAGACGAATTTTTAAGTTACCCAAAATATATACTATCTCGGAATAAACATATTTTTTTTCAACGAATTTGCATTTATGATCTTCAAGATATATGGGGTAGCCGTATTCTGGGAAATATGTTTGGTTAGGAAAGCAGTCCAAAGTTTGGACCCCTTAATCCAAATTTTACTTCCTGTTAATTTCCCTATATCTAGAGTATTCTCGCCATATCCGAAACATTTTTGCTCACAATTATAAAATTTGTTTATCCAAGGATAATTCCATGCAAATAATGTTTTTTTTTTAAATTATTTATTATTTTTCATTATTAATTAATAGTCTAAAAAATTTTGAATTGTGAAGCATACTATTTTCAAAATCATGTGAAATAAGATAATTACAATAAGGCAAAATACACAATTTGTGCGAAATTGGTTGAATAATTTCTGAGAAATCGAATTTTAATGAAGTCGTGTATTTAAAATTAGATTTCTCAGGAACTATTCACCCGATTTCACCCAAATTTTGTATTTTGCTTATTTTATAATAGTCTGAAAATTTTGAATTATAATGTATTCAAATTTTTTCAACATTTTAAATAAGGCAATTTTATAAGGCAAAAAACAAAATTTAGGCGGAATCGACCGAATAGTTTCTGAGAAATCGAATTTTAAATACACGACTTCTTTAAAGTTCAGTTTCTCAGGGACTATTTATCAGATTTCGCTCAAATCTTGTATTTTGTCTTATAAAATTACCTTATTTCACATAAAGTTAAAAACAATGTGATTCACAATTCAAAATTCTTTCAACTATTATTAAATAGAGTAATAAAAAATAATAAATACTTCTAAAAAATTTTTTTTTGCTTGGAATTATCTTTGGATAAACTAATTTTGTAATTGTGTGCAAAAATGTTTTGATGTAAAATATAATAAATAATTATTCTAAATAATTTTTTTGCATGGAATTATCATTGGATAAACAGATTTTATAAATGTGCGCAGACATTTTTCTACTCGAGACATCAAGAAATATACAAAAAGTATAAAATTGCCATTCCTCATTAAAAAAAAAAATTTATAAATATACATATAAAAATAAAAATCACATTTATTCAGATAAAATACTTCTGTTAGTCTGATTCTGTAACTTGCATTTTCGTCTGCACTAATTAATTAGCATATTTGAGATGAACTCCTAGAACGATTAAGATTGAGTCCCACAACGTGAAGATCCGATCATTAGCTCAAAAGTTATTCCGGGGGATTCATTTTATTTTAGCACACTGTTACATACAAGGTTCTCTTGACTCAAATTTCACTAAAAAGTTTTCCAGGAACTGTAAATCTTGTTTACCCGGTAGCCCTGTAATTTTGAACCCAGCCAAGAAGAAAAGGGAACTCCTGGATCAAGCATCGGGGCAAACTAGCCTTCGTGGAGGACTTTTTGGTGGAACTGATTCACATTTGCGTTGTATGGAGAGGAAAACCATGAAAACCTGTCATGGTTAGCCCGTCGGTAAGGGCATTCTAACACATAATCCGCCTACCACTGAAGACGTTTTATGTCAGCGCTGTGGTCGGAGCAAGTTAGTAGCAGAATTCATATCAACCAGCCGTCGCTAAGATTCGAACCTGAGTCACCTAATTAGGAGGCTCAATCGTCATTTTTGTGAAAAATTGACATAAATCATTCTTTCCGCTTGGTATTCAGTTCTAAATTTTTTTTTAAGACAAAACTTGCCTTTTTTCCCCGTTAGCCATTATAAAAGTTTACTTTTACAACATTTCAAGCAATATCTTTATTTTGTACTTCAAATATAAGTGGCAAGATTAAATCGTTTGTATATGTTTAAAACTATAGTCAAGAGAAAAGAAAAATTTAATGAAGTATAATTATTTTAGCTGTAAAATTATCAAATTAGTCTTTATGTAACTATATTACTAATAATAATTTTCTAACTGAATTCCAATTATCAATTTCAAATCTTAATTCAATAGAAAATATTTAAGAGAACATCGAATTTTCATCCTGTATTTTTCTTCTATAATGTGTCTTAATCGATAATAGTTCTAAGAAATTAATCGCTTAATTAGAATATTCTTAAAATTACTTACAAATTATATTTCATTAGCTCATATTTTAATAGTAGCTTTATGAGTCATAATTTTTACATATGATTCACAAACAAAAAAGTTATATACATTAAATACTAATTTAAATGACTTAAAAATTCCGCAAGCTAATCGCAATCATTCTTAATCAATTTATAGAAATTAAATTCGAATTACAAATTTTTATAATGAAAAACTCTCACCTCAAACATACATTTTCCTTAATTAGAACAGTTTTAGTTAGTCTTGCAAAATTCAAACATTTGGACTATAACATTTGTTGAGGTAATTAAATGCGCAATGGATAAGAAAATGCAATATAGTTTCTTTTTCCTATATTTAAAATTAAAATTGTTTGACATGAATTACTAGCACGTGCGATTTTGGAAATATAAAATAAATGTAGTAATAAAATCGTTTGCAATAATTATAAAAAATATTTTTTCACGTATTTTTTCTCGTCTGTATTATTGAATTCTTTTTTTTTCTTTTTTTTAGTGGTTATACATAAGTAGAAAAACTCGCATTTAAATTAAATTGGGGGGGGGATGCCATAGGAGAGAAGAAAACTGACTACCCTAAATTACTTTTGATTTAATGATCAGATCTTCCCATTCTAAGACTCATGGTTCGGTTCATGGCTTAATGATTCAAGGGGATAACGTCAAATTTGCTAATTAATTAGTGCAGACGAGATTTTAAGTTACGAAATTAGTCAGAAAGACATAGTTTCTTTGAATAAACATGACTTTTTTCGACTGATTTGGATTTATGATCCTCAAAAATACGGTCCCTAAAGTTTGGCCAGCAGAGAGTGGTTGTAAGTTTGGACCCCAAAATGCTAATTTTACTTTTTGCGTATTTCGCCATCTTTCGAGAACATTTTAAGCGAATCAAAAACATTTTGTACACACTGATAAAATTCGGTTATGCAAAAATTTTGTAATGGTAATTGTAAAATGCTAATTGTAAATGGTTAGAAACCGTAACATTTTGTATTCATGGTTTTTTAAAAATATTAGTTCCAAACGGTTTGAAAACCGTAAAGGTCAAAAATGTTCTTTTCCGTATATTTTACAGTTAATTAAATTAACAGACTGCTGCAGATTATTTTACAGTACTTTTAGAATGCAAATTCTAACAGTGTAGAGTCGTGTTCATGAAAAAAGAAAAGAAAACATGTTGCTTAATATGAATAATGTTTTCTTAAATAAGTTATACAGTGATAACGCATTTAAAATTTCTAAGTTACAGGGGAGTTATTATTTGAACCGGTAATTAACTTATTTGAAATTTTGTCTAGAATTGACCAGTAAATTAAGTC